>NW_017318637.1:0-477 GCF_000935625.1 Nanorana parkeri
CGCCCAGTGCCACACGGCCCACCGGAGAGCCTCCAGACCCCTGCCCAGTGCCACACGGCTTTTGTTGCCAGTGCCCCCAGCTCCTGTAGGTGGCGATATAACCTGCGTGTACCGGACTCTCCAACATGACTGGATTTGGCTCTTCGCTGATCATTTCTTGCCGCCTCAGTCACAGGAAGTCTCCATTGGCTGCTGGTTCTGTGTGGTCCAGTGTTGGGGGGGCGGGGGGTTCTGTGTGGTGTTGGGGGTTCTGTATATATACACACACACATATCTTTTCTCTGGCAGGTTAATGGGACTCACCTCATCTACTCCAACCAGCTCGGCACCGGATCCCCATCACCGCAGCCGGAGGTGCCGGAAGATTCCGTATCCCGATCCGCCGACATTCGGATTTCCTTCTCCTGCGTTTACCAATATGACCAAGTCGTGTCGCTGCCCTTCCCCCTTCTCACCAGTCCCTCGTATGTATGCCCC
>NW_017318638.1:0-477 GCF_000935625.1 Nanorana parkeri
AAAGGGACAAACCCAACCTGGTCATTGTGTATGATATTCGGTAGTAGAGGTTGAAAGCGTAGGACTAAAAGTTTGGCATAAAGTTTAATATCACAATTCAACAGCGAGATCGGGCGATAACTCCCAGGCAGGGAAGGGTCCTTGCCTGGTTTCAATATCAGGGAAATATGTGCTAGTAGGGATTGAGGGGCAAAGGGACAGGAGGGGGAGATAGAGTTAAAGACATCTACCATCAGTGGGGAAAGTTCAGGGGCAAAAAGTTATTTGCTTTTTCAATTAGGAGACAAGCTCTGCGTACATTATCACCGGCTTGGCGCCGAGGAATGAAACCAACTTGATCCTTATGGATAAGGTTGGTGATGATTGAGTTGAGCCTTGTTGCCAGTGTTTTGGCCAATAATATGTCATCGATATTTAAAAGAGAAATTGACCTAACGTTAGCCCAGTGGGTACCATCAGAGTCTGGCTTTGGGATCA
>NW_017318639.1:0-477 GCF_000935625.1 Nanorana parkeri
CTTACATCTGTAGTGTGCAAACTGCTAGAGGGAATGATTAGACTATTTAGTAGAATTTGTTCAGGCTAAATGGTATAGTTAGTGATAATCAGCATGGGTTTAGGAAAGACCGTTCCTGTCGGACTAACCTACTGACTTTTACAAGGGGGTAAGTAGAGATCTGGATGGAGGGAGGTCTGTGGATGTGGTATATCTGGATTTCGCTAAGGCTTTTGATACGGTACCTCATAAGCGCTTACTATACAAGCTAAGCGCTATGGGCATAGATGGAAGGGTGTGTACATGGATAGAGAACTGGCTAAAGGAACGGGTACAGAGAGTATCAATAAATGGTGCCCTTTCAGACTGGGCTAGTGTCATTAGCGGTGTGCCTCAGGGGTCTGTGCTGGGCCCCATCCTTTTTAACCTGTTTATTAACGACATCGGGGACGGAATACGGCAAAATTCAGAGTTAGGACTTACCGGTAACTCTATTTC
>NW_017318640.1:0-477 GCF_000935625.1 Nanorana parkeri
CCCCTCACCCCAATATATTCTATACATCCCACCCCTCACCCACCTACCTGTCAGTCATAGTGAGTTTGTAGATGACATCCGCCTAAGGAGTAGAAAACATGGCAGTCAGGTGGGATTTGGGGGGTGAACTGTCAGAATGAATCACAGGAGTATCATGTCCCCCTTTTTATGAGTGTGGCCTTCTACACGGGACTTCTGGGGAAGGTAGCAATGAAATGTGAGGGTGGAATGGGGTACTGGGGTGGGGGGCAAAACAATGTTCTTTAAGGGCAGGCTAGGGCAGCGTGTGGGTGGAACAATGTACTGAGGGGCAGAATATTGCCCAGTGAGGGTGGAATGAGGCACTGAGGTGGGAAGAACAAGGCACTGCAGGGGTAGAATGAGGTGCTGCCAGGGAGATAAAAAGGGACCGCAGGATGACCATGACGGACTGTGCAGAGAAGAATGAGGCAGACACAGAGAGTGGGGGAGGAGAGA
>NW_017318641.1:0-477 GCF_000935625.1 Nanorana parkeri
CATAAACAGTTTGGTTTAGGAACCATGAACAGATTGGAGTTAAAACCCTGGAAGAGGGACAGGGACAATGACTCCTGATATCAACTGCTTCAAGGCATGGCTCAGATCTTCCGTTCTGCTGCGAAGGAAAGTTGGAAAGCATGAAACTAGCAGGGTATAGCTCAATAACTTCAGTTTGTAGCCCTAGATACTATCAATCGGACCTACCCATCCCGGACATCCAGTTTGCAGATGGACACATAGGCCAACAGACGTTGCCCACACTTGTACAAGTGAGGGCACCCCCTCATAGCAAGGAAGGTCTGATACTGGGTTACATAGTTTTTGGGGACCAGGGCTTATGTTTGAGCTGTGAGCCAAGCATAGATCTGGAGACAGAGGCCTGAGAGGGATGAAAGTTCTTCTCAGTTGGTCCAGATATAGCTGGCGGGCTGTGTGCTGACCGGTACTTGAGCCAGAGGATTATGTGCATCCATA
>NW_017318642.1:0-304 GCF_000935625.1 Nanorana parkeri
AGTACAACTTTTAGAAACTGTCACCAAAAGGAAAAAAAAACGTTTACTGTTTTTTACACACATAAATAAATCAGGAGCGTCCTTCAAATATAGGACACATGGCAGTGAGGAGGGCCGGTCCCTGGAGAATGAGAGGAATATCATACAGGGTTATAGCGGTAGAAAACAGGGTAACCTGACACAGCTGCATATGTACAGCATGGAATATATTATATATACATACATTAAACAATGACGCATATATATGAAAGGTATACGCTCATTCTATGACACCATGTTCACCCTCTTTACACAAATAATGTTC
>NW_017318643.1:0-477 GCF_000935625.1 Nanorana parkeri
CTTTATTCAACCTCAAATACTATGTAACTATGTAACACATTTTTAAGTTTATGTAAGAACGAAAGCAATCTTCTATTTTTTTTTCTTCTATTGTCTGGATTTGATGTGAGGTATAATCTGTGTGTAGTCATGGATGTAACGTAACAGAGGAATAGACCACAAGGCAGTGAGCACAACGATGAAACGTAACGGAGACTGCAGTATTTAAAATCAACACAAGGTGGTGATCTCACGTGGAAGACACTTACAGGAAGCGATGCAAGGTAAAGACAGGAAGTGATGTAGGGTGATAAACAGGAAGTAATCTAAGAGTGAGGTGGGAAGTGATTTTGGAGGAAGCAAAGAGGAGACATTGCTTAAACCGGTTGCAGAGGAGGTAATAATATATTATTTTACATTTACACACAGTGACCATATCCTTCATATCCATCATCTCCCTCCAAGTTCACTGTGAGGTCTGTTATGATTTATAGCATA
>NW_017318644.1:0-477 GCF_000935625.1 Nanorana parkeri
GTCCGGCGGGAGGAGTTCCAGGTGGGGTCCTAATTTAGCTGTCCGGCACCTCTGGGCGCTGATTCGTCGCTCCTTTCCCGCACAATGAGTGAGGACCGGGGGATTTACTGTATATAGTAGTGACATTTAATGCAGTACATTACAGGGGATCCCTTTGGCTTCAGTCTCTGCATGTTCCCCAAGCAGGAGCTCACAATCTAAGGTCCCTGTACTCACAAGCATAATATAGTCAAATTGTACTTAACCTACTATGTTTTTCAATTATGGAAGGAAAGTAGAACACCCAGGAAAAACCCAGATAAACCCAGGCAGTATACAAAGTCCTGGCTAAGTCCTGGCTAAGTCCTGGCTAAGTAATCACACAATAAAATGAAAATCTCCAGCCAAGTATGAGCCACTACTTGAAATCTATGGTCTCCACTGTATTAGCAGTGTTTACCCTATATGTAATACATATAGAGTACACACTGCTTATAC
>NW_017318645.1:0-477 GCF_000935625.1 Nanorana parkeri
GGTCTGTCCTGGAATCGTGTTGGATGGACGGCAGACATTGCTGGGACTATCCAATGTCCGCCCAATCGTCCCGCTTTCTCCCATGGCTATGGTGTTATTATGTGATACGGATACAATGTGTGCGGTGCCTCGGTGATACGGATACAATGTGTGCGGTGCCTCGGTGATACGGATACGGTGTATTACAGGGAGTTTGTAGATAGATAAGAGTCTTTAGAGGCTGCGCTGAGGTACGAGGTCACATGACCCGAAACCACGGCCGCATGCGGTCTAATGTACAACCCTAGCCTGCGATTGGCCATTTCACTGCTATATATAGAGAGACACTTTCTATTGGTTCTGGTGAAGGAGGCGGGACCTCGGAAACGCGTAAACCAAAGAAGGACGGACAGCCGGCTACGTCTGCTTTATGTCGCTCTTTCAGCTGCTTTTGTGAGTACACGATGGAGGCGCTCTGTGTGTTCTATATTTCCCCCG
>NW_017318646.1:0-477 GCF_000935625.1 Nanorana parkeri
TAGAAGCCAGTCACATTTCCCACATGTCAAAGTTTTTGCTTTCCACAACCCACGTTTGGAGGTCATATAGACCTTATTCATTCTACACTAACCTCTGGCCATACCGTGAGAATATAGTTTGAACAGAATTCTCAATAATCCACTTAATTAAAGGAAGCAGTTGGTGAATTTGTATAAATTTCCTTATGTATATTTATTATGGTCATAACATTTCTGAAGGTATTTTTCCAAATTGTATCATGTACAGTATGTATACATGTAATATAAATATATTTTTTATTTTCATAGCTCTTAGTTGCTTTTCATGTGGGTTACTGGCTATGTGTATCACATCTGCTGAATAATATACTTTATCCTTCATCAGGACCAAGGCTCTGAAAAGGGGCCCAAGGTAGTTCAGTGCCTTGTGTGTCCTGCCATGATGGGGCTGGGGTTCAGTTGGAGCTCTTTGTCTACTGCATAGTAAAGCAGGACACA
>NW_017318647.1:0-477 GCF_000935625.1 Nanorana parkeri
TGCAAGGGTTAATGTTTACTATGCCCAGAGTTCTTCTTTAAGACCTATATTCAGGATTGCCAGACTGGAGCCGAAGGGTGCTTCCATTGAAACTTGTTAAAAGCTTTGTAAATGCTTGGTGAAGCTAGTGATCTTCCGACTAGCATTTATATGCTGAGGTTAAACAGTACCCGTGCATTTACAGCCTTAAAGAGACACCGGCTAAAAGCAAACAGATGCCTTAAAGCAGTCATAATGACCTCTGTTTACCTTTAACATCTTTTTATTTTTCTTCAGTGAATGTTCTATACTGTGCATACTAAACGGAGTTCCATGTTACTTTCCCTTGGTTTAAATTAGAGATGCACCAATATATCGGCCACAGAACGTGTCGGCCGCAAATGGCACTTTTGGCAACATGCCGAAAGTGCCATTTTTTGGCAAAAATAGCGGTGCGTCTGCTTTCTCTCCTCCCTGCTGGGCGCTGCTCTGTGTCCC
>NW_017318648.1:0-284 GCF_000935625.1 Nanorana parkeri
AAGGAAGGTGCGGGTTGATTTTGCTGGGGTGGAGGCCAATTCGCTGGGTGCTAAGATGTTTTTAATACTTTTCGCCTTTTTGAACACTACGGTTGGTTTGGGTGGTAAAGATGGGCCTAATCTCGGGTCACACTGTAGTAGGTGCCAGTTTTTCTTTAAGATGGATTCGATGGCTCTATAACTACTATTAAATGGTGTGATGAAGCGTACTGCATTGCTTTGTGTCGTAATTTTGCTTGCATGTGTTTGTTTGTCCATGTGATTATGTTTGGAAAACATTTTTT
>NW_017318649.1:0-477 GCF_000935625.1 Nanorana parkeri
AACTGTTGGCGCTATATAAATCCTGTATAATAATAATATGGAAACACATAACCTCCCCCCAAAAACAATATTTACAATGTTTGAGAAGTATTTAATGTAATGAACAAATTAATAATTTAAAAAAAATATACCCCAAATCAAAATAATTGTTAAAATGTAGCAAAGGTAGTTCCAGAGAAACAACTATCAACTGTAGCACAATAAGGCAGCTAGCTCAAGGGTGGGGAGTGGGCATCAAGGGGTCACGGTATGCATTTCCAGAAACACGTTTTCCCCTTGTCAGGCTGATGAAGATCATAGATACCAGATTATTAATTTTCTCCTTTTCTTTACGGACCTGTGTGGATTGGCGTATTTTACCGCAACAGCATCCCCAGCTGTGGTTATGGCAGGGATGAAGGATGTGTTCTTGCCTTACTTTCCAAGTGTTTTTGCATGGTAGATGTGGTATATCTGGATTTCTCAAAGGCTTTTGAT
>NW_017318650.1:0-295 GCF_000935625.1 Nanorana parkeri
ATGAAACTGTAAATAATATACACTAAATGTTATTATTATGATTAAATAAATATAGTATTATCATAATAACAACAATCTAAATATTTACTAGCATAATTTATTAGGGATGCACCGATACCAAGTACCATACTCGGTACAGGTACAGATAGTTTTCCAGCTCCAGGACCAGACTAGAGAAACATTCTAAAGTTCGGAGGCGGCTGTCATGTGTAGGGAGCACACGGAGCTCCCGGGATTTGCACATCTCTGTTATAATATATGATTTTGTTTTTATAAATATAAATAAAGATAAAAG
>NW_017318651.1:0-477 GCF_000935625.1 Nanorana parkeri
CTCTCACACACACCCACAATACACCCGTGTGAATAATAAAACCATACACAGTGAATCAGAACTCCTCTCTCTCTCGGGGACTCACCGCGGGCTTGCACAGCGTTGAGAAGAAGGACGGTGGTCAGAGCCTGGAGGGCGCCGAGCTCCATGGGGCAGCGTGTCGGGTCTCGGAGCTCAGAGGGATGTTGAAGGAAAAGTTGCGTCTCTGGCTGACTTCTGGGAAAACCTTGCGGGAACAATGGAGGGAAGGAAGTCGCGGGGGAGAAAGGTGGACGGGGGGGACTTTTTCACCCGTAGTGAATGGAGAAACGCTTGGAATCTGCATGGGACGGGGCGAGAGATGGAGAGAAGACAGGCGAAGGGCTCTGAGGGTGTGGGAGGGATGAGACGGAAACTACACAGAAGATGTTACAGAGAGGAAACGAGAGCGCAGCGCGGAGCACGCCATCACCCCGAGCGCTCCGCGGGAAATACCCC
>NW_017318652.1:0-477 GCF_000935625.1 Nanorana parkeri
TCCCTAAAAATTAAAAACAATGGTCTGGCAATAACCAGACTGAGTTCTTTAAGGACCTGCGGATATAAGCCATCTGGTCCCGGAGGCTTAATAGTGTTTAACTTTTCAAGCCTTTTTCTTACCACTCTCTTACCACCTCTGTTAGCAACTGAACTTCATCTAGTCCAAAATTAGAATAGTGTTTAATTTGTTATCCTATATTATCATATCCCTCTTGCTCATCACTAAAAACACAAGATAAGAAAGTGTTCAATACCTCTGCTTTCTCACTGTCACTTGTGGCCAGCTTACCCTGCTCATCCTTTATGGGGCCTATGTGCTCCTTCTGTACTCTTTTACTGTTTATGTACTGTAGAGCACAGCAAGGCTGTGTTGTTGAAGGCCGATATATTCCATTACTCTTTGTGTGGTCCCCTTAAGGGCCACCAGAGGGTTAATCTTCCTACCACAGGAAGCAGTTTAAAAGGACAGCAACTC
>NW_017318653.1:0-477 GCF_000935625.1 Nanorana parkeri
GAACATAATTTCTTAATATCTGTGTGCACTAAGTGATAAAAAGTGGAAATAAAATTCCTCTTTGAGTGATGGGGATAAAAATTGGACTTAGGTCTGAAACTAGTGTGTTGGATATCCGAATCTGAGGGAATGATACATTCCCAAGGCAATTCACTTCCGTCCCACAATTCTTGGAGAACGTGTAGAGATGACTGATATGAATCTGAACTTACATCCTCTATTTTAGAAGCCTGGGGAGGCAATATTGGTGTTGAATTACCTAATTTTGACTGGAAGTGACGATGTAAAGTAAGCTTGCGTATGAATCTATGCAAGTCTAGGAATAATGAGAAATCGTTAGGAGAAGCGTTGGGGGCAAAGCTCAGACCCTTCTGGAGGACTGATATTTCTGCATTATTTAGTTGGTGGGTGGAGAGGTTGAAAATGTTTATGGTCTCTTTTTAGTGTTCCTTTTATATCAGTCCAACATAGGAGGTC
>NW_017318654.1:0-476 GCF_000935625.1 Nanorana parkeri
CAACGAAACAGGGAGGGTTCACAAACTCACAATATAAAGAAGGGAAAAAAAAAAAAAGAGAGAAAAAGGAGGGGAAGAAGGAAGAGGGTAGGGAGTTCGTGCAGAGATCTTTATCCTCTATGCATTCAGAGTCTAATAAATTTTGGTAACGGGATGTAGATGAGCGTCTTTCATCCTACTTATGGTTTTATGTCCTGCCTTCCTGTTATTCGATCATTAGCTGATAAGGGACAGTGGCCCTAAAGGCATTCCACGGAGCCCATACGGTTTCAAACACTGATGTGCGTTCCTGTCGTGCCATAGTAAGTTTCTCCATCAAACATAGATAATCTACTTTATATATCCATTCTGTAATTGTGGGTATCGTGGCGGTGTTCCAGTATTTTGGAATAAGAAATTTTGCTGCGTTCAATAGGTGCGGTAGTAGCGATTTCTGGTATCTAACGGATGATGTCTCTGATAGGTGTAGTAGGCAT
>NW_017318655.1:0-476 GCF_000935625.1 Nanorana parkeri
CACTATCAACTCTCCTGGTTGGGCAGGATTGCCGCGATAAAGATGACCTTATTGCCTAAGATACTTTATTTATTTCGAGTATTACCAGTCGCGATACCCAGCCCAACCCTCAAAAAACCACAATCGCAAATCTTTACCTTTATATGGGGTGACAAAAGACCAAGAGTCCCTAGACGCACGCTATACTTCCCGAAGCCCCAAGGGGGGTTGGCAGTCCCACACCTTGCCAAATATTACTTAGCTGCACAAATTAGCCAACTTGCAAAATATCACTCAACCTCTGAAACCCCGGGGTGGTGCCCTGGAGTCCTCCCTGGTAAAATCCGCATCAACCGCCAACCTACTCTGGCTTGACCGGAAGCAAAGACCACCCATAACGAACCCGATCACATCCCACTCTCTCCGCTTATGGGATTCCGTTAAACTCTCATCTGAATTACTCTCCTCTTCCTTGCCTTTAATGTCCATTCTAGCAA
>NW_017318656.1:0-476 GCF_000935625.1 Nanorana parkeri
CAACTGAGAACAACAGCAACTCAGCCACAAAGCGGTAGGCCGCGTAAAATGACAGAGCGGGATCAGCGCATGCTGAAGTGCATAGTGCGCAGAAGTCGCCAACTGTCTGCAGAGTCAATAGCTATGGACCTCCAAACTTCATGTGGCCTTCAGATTGGCACAACAACAGTGCGTAGAGAGCTTCATGAAATGGGTTTCCAGGACCGAGCCGCTGCATCCAAGACTTACATCACCAAGTGCAATGAAAAGCCTTGGATGCAGTGGTGTAAAGCACGCCAGCACTGGACTCTAGAGAAGTGGAGACGTGTTCTCTTGAGTGACGAATCACGCTTCTCTGTCTGGCAATCCTATGGACATGTCTGGGTTTGGTGGTTGCCAGGAGAAAGGTACTTGCCTGACTATAAGTGTAAAGTTTGATGGAGGGGGGATTAATTGTGGGATTGTTTTTCAAGGGTTGGGCTTGGCCCCTTAGTTCC
>NW_017318657.1:0-476 GCF_000935625.1 Nanorana parkeri
ATTGTGTCTGTGGTTGAGTGTGTCAGTGTTTTTGAGGGTTATACTAGTACAGTGCATTAATTGCACAGTCCTGTGAGATTAAGTAAACTTACTATGCAATCACACCTAACGTGCATTCTGGTGTGGGAGGTGTGTTGCATTGCCATTCATTTGAATGGCACCCCAAACGCACCTCCCACCGACAGTTCAATTGCCCGCACTTGAACGCGCGGTACGGCATTGCCATGTGTTCCAGTGCGGTGTGACTTGGGTCACTACTTAATGACCAAGGGCAAATGTGGGCCCTGAGGTTACATAGGTTAAGAACCACTGTATTATAGTATCAGTGAGTCCACTGAGGTAACCACATATTATATACACAAGTAATCTTGTTTGTTTTGTGGTACAGCCTCACTTTTAAATTGTCTAAAATCCTGCTGAAAAATTTTTGAACTTGTGAGGGGCCAGCGGCAGACTTAAATAAACCCTCCAATTGT
>NW_017318658.1:0-476 GCF_000935625.1 Nanorana parkeri
CACTCGGCTGCCTACGGCAGCTTAGTGAATAGACCACTAAAAGAAAAATCTGCAGGGAGGAGGGCAATACAAAGAGTCTGCAAGAAGAAGAATCTAGAGAAGGAATAAGAGAAGGGATCAATGGGGAGTTAGTAAGAGATGGTTTAGACAGAAAGAGATTAAGAGGAGATTAAATCTACATTTGTAACTAAAAAATAACATGTTGTATTACAAATATAAAGTATTAGAATGAAATGTATGACATCTTTTAAACAAAACAAACAAGCCGGTTACCCTGCGAATATCTGTGAACGTTAGCTCCGTATGAATATATGCCAAAATGAATGTTTAGTTATTTTCTTTACACAAAGCCATCTACAACTCCACCTCTGGTTACATCTTCAACCTTATCTCAAGATATCACCCTAACCCTCCTCTCCACTGCTCTGAACTTCCAGTTATTCACAAAAGGGTGAAGGGTTTGGAGAAGGCAGGAG
>NW_017318659.1:0-271 GCF_000935625.1 Nanorana parkeri
GTCTCGGGCGGTCTGGAGAAGGGTCGGGGGTCTCGGGCGGTGTGTGTAGGGCCGGTAATGATTACAATTTTCGTGTTCGATTAATTATAACGCACATACAGATCCAACGACATCGCCCTACACACATACAGCACAGCGATGATCTATACACATACAGCACAGCGATGAACTACACACATACAGCACAGCAATGACCTATACACATACAGCACAGCAATGACCTATACACATACAGCACAGCAATGACCTATACACATACAGCACAGCGATG
>NW_017318660.1:0-476 GCF_000935625.1 Nanorana parkeri
GCAGATCTGGTCTGCATTTGGTGTGAACAAGCCCTAAAAGGCTGCAGCAATATAAAACCATTACTCCTCGCTGTATCTGGGATTTCCTTTCTTTGAGAAGTGTAGGAAGGTGTTATTTATCTCCCCTCACGTTGGGCTTTTAGTCGCCATTCGTCACAAGGCTCCATCTGCCATCAGAAATGGATCTTAATGGTAACGCCAAAGAGTCATTAACATCTGGTATGCGGTGATGCTAATGAGCTATTAATATTGATAGACTAATGAGCTCTAATATTGATTTTTGGCTTTACATCAGGTTGAATAAGATATGATTCCAGAGTAACATATGGGGGAGAGAGGCAATCTCCACACTCTCATTAGAGGAGATGTATCACCAGCAAATTCATTTCCCACGCAATACATCTTGGGATGGAATACCTCTTGGCTAGAGTTTTGGAGGTCTTAAGGTGCCCATACACCTTACAATTATCTGCAGA
>NW_017318661.1:0-476 GCF_000935625.1 Nanorana parkeri
AAATAGTACGTCGAGCAAGCTACTTAGGACCCTCACAGCTACTAGCAGAACCTGTTGTGACAGACCACTAGACCTCTGGGAACCAGACCCCTGTGACCTCTTGAACCACCACTCGGGAATACCCTAGCAGCAAGGAGACAGCTGCACTTACCCTGACTGGACTTTACAGCTGAACAGCAAGTATCCCTGAGCACATACTGTATACAGGGGAAGTGTTGGTGCTGACACCTTGTGGGGAAACTCATGCATCACGTCTCCTCTTCTATTTGATATCCTTACAATATTGCTGCATAGCCATATAGCTGTTGTCACCTGCATGATACTTATACTGGGGTTAGTGAAGTTAACTAGCTCTATTATCATAACCTGCTGTACCATATACTCTGGACTGTTACATTCCTTATTATATATTAGTGATACCTAAAGTTCGGCCTTCTAGTGAAGTAACTAAGGCATCGAACTACAAACCCCAACAC
>NW_017318662.1:0-476 GCF_000935625.1 Nanorana parkeri
GTGACCTTCTTTCTCATGCCTGTTGCCCTGCAACTGATGCAATATTTGCAAGGGTAAAAACCTGTGCCGTTAAAAAGAGTCATTTTGTCTTTTGGTGGGTTAACTATATTCTTAGCTAGTATACTTCTAAGATTAGGTGCTCGTCTATATACCACCCTAGGTCTACTAGGGAGAATAGAACCCAGAGTACGATCTCTTTTTAATATATGCCAATGTTTATATAAAATATTTTCGACCTGTTTGTACTGAATGAGCCGAAAAGTTGGTAATAAATAAAAGAGGAGGTGGAGTTTTAGATCGTGTAGATGGTTTAAGGAGTTCTGACCTATCTTTGTTTTGTACTTCCGTTTGTATTTTCACCAATTTATGAATTATAAAATGTATGAAAAGGAATTTGAAAAAAATAAAAAAATAAAAATATAAAAAAATTAAATTAAATTTGAAGAAAAGGGGTATGACGGTAATAAATTGGTGAA
>NW_017318663.1:0-476 GCF_000935625.1 Nanorana parkeri
TCCTCAATTATGAATGAATGGGAGTGATCTACATCAGGCCTAATTAAACTTTCTCCACTCATGGCCCCTTTTTGGCCGAGGACATTTTTAGGGGACCCCAGCATCGGATGGTGTCTCTCCCCTCTTTCCCTCAACGTCGGTGCCCCCCCCTAGCGTCAGTCGGTGTCTCTCTCCTCCTCTCTCCCCCCCCCGCCGTGGATGGACAGTCACAGTCATTGTGTCATTACCACCTACTACTAAGCCCCCTCTCCCTCCTTATCTTTACCTCCAGCAGCTGTGCTCCACTTTTGCTGGGTTAAAGGAAGCTCCGTCAATGTAAAAAAAAA
The DNA here is from genome assembly GCF_000935625.1 of Nanorana parkeri. Classification (NCBI taxonomy): domain Eukaryota; kingdom Metazoa; phylum Chordata; class Amphibia; order Anura; family Dicroglossidae; genus Nanorana; species Nanorana parkeri. Next base: position 327 of record NW_017318663.1, read on the forward strand.
CTACAAAAAAAACCTTCCTGCATGCACATGCTCAGGAAGGTACCAAGTGCACAGAGGTGGGGGGTATGCGACCTTAAAAACTACACTACACTGCACATTAAAACTAAATGAAAAGAAAAAAAAAATCTTGCTTGGAGCCCAGGCCTCCCC
>NW_017318664.1:0-476 GCF_000935625.1 Nanorana parkeri
CAGCACTTCCATATATCCTGGAAGTTGACGCCTCGGAAGCCACCGTGGGGGCCATCGTGTCCCAACGCCAGGGCCTCAAGAGCCTTCTGCACCCAGTCACATACTTTTTCAGGAAGCTGAGTGTGGCCGAGAAGAACTATGATGTCGGGGATCGGGAACTTTTGGCCATTAAACTGGCTCTTGAAGAATGGCGATACCTGCTGGAGGGGGCCGCCCACCCGGTATTGATATACACAGACCATAAAAATCTGGAGTACCTCCAGTCGGCAAGACGCCTGAGACCCCGGCAGGCGCGATGGGCACTATTCTTTTCTCGGTTTTGACTCCACATCACATTTCGTCCGGGGTCACGTAATGGGAAAGCGGACGCTTTATCCCGCATCTACACGACACCCGACTCTCCAGAGAAACCAGACACCATTTTGCCCGCAAACTCAGTTCCTTTTACTTCAACCCGATCTCGTCTCCCAGATCCA
>NW_017318665.1:0-476 GCF_000935625.1 Nanorana parkeri
ACTAGTTTTAAATATCTGCAGTAAGGCAGCTGTATTTGAAAAACAATGAACCCAAAAATATTATTTACATTTTTGATGCAGTCATTTTGCACCCCTCTCACTGGTGTTTTTCTTTTTTTTTAATTTGCTTTATTTAATGGAAGATGCCCAAGGAATAGTGAAAATGCAGAGTGTTGGACAGTAACATTCAAACTTATACTACTGCAGCTAGATCTTTCCCCAAGGAGCATAACAGTTTAAATAAGCCTTTGGCCAGGGCCGGATTTCCCACAAGGCCACCGAGGCCCGGTCTCAGGGCAGCAGGAAGCAGAGGGGCGGCAAGGGTGTGGAATCTCCTGACGCACGGGACATGTAGTTCTGGGCGTCGGGTGGGAAGTTGGGCAAGCAGGGCTAAATGTAGAGCGGGGAAGCCACTGGTTTGTTTACAAGTGATCTTGTCGATTTTGCCAAGATCACTTGTAATAACACTGTAAGCC
>NW_017318666.1:0-476 GCF_000935625.1 Nanorana parkeri
GTTGCAACTGGGACCGGGCTCTGGCGCTCCACCACTGTCCTCAATTCATTAGTTGATATTATTTTAGAAAAACTGTCACATGACACTTAGTATAGGAAGTGTGTTACTGGCAGGATACCCAATGAAAATAAAAGAACAACAAAAGTCTGAAAAAAGGAAACTAACACAGTCACCACATCTCAGGACTGAGGAGCTGTATTATATCACATTTTCCCTCTTGGGTTTTATATACATTATAAATTTTACTGCTGTTCACTTAAAATCTGTGTAATGTCCATCTTTAAAGTTGTGCAGGTTCTCTGCTTTCAGATCATGGTTTGGATGGTCTAGTAAAAATTGGCTTTGGTTAGCTAAGATCCTTAAAGCTTTAGTTATATTTAGAATAAGTATATCACCATGCAGAACACTAATTTGCTTCTACAATAATGTGATTTGCATATTTCCTGTTTCACACGTATGATCTGTACAGATTGCAG
>NW_017318667.1:0-476 GCF_000935625.1 Nanorana parkeri
GTGTGTGTGTGTGTGTGTGTAGAGAGCTTTCTTTACAAAATTATCATGAGCAAGAGTAGCTACTTAAAGAAGTGGAACTACCTCAGTACTACAAGGATTAAGTCTAGGTGCAAAAATAACAAAGTTATACTCACCCGAAGCTCTGAGCCAGCCCACTCCTACTACACTGCAGCATTGGAATGTTCCTCAGCGTCCGCATGTCTATATATACAGTGTATAGAGCGTGCTGATGTTTAGGACCTTAGACCACTGTAGAGAAGGGGGAGAGAAGCTGCAACAGTTCAGATGAGTATAACGTTTTAACCCAGACAAAAACGAGCAGCTAACCCTTACAATGCGGGGCTAGCCCCACTGCAAGGGTTAATATATTTTTCCTGGAGTTCTTCTGTAAGTTGACCACTATTTATACATAACTAAATGAAATAAAAAAGTATATCAAAAGCTAAAACTTTCAATTTAAATAGAGTATGGAAGGA
>NW_017318668.1:0-476 GCF_000935625.1 Nanorana parkeri
TTTATTTCAATTTTTTTAACCCTTTAGTGAATGGGTAGGGGACCAAGGTGTACCCCTTACTCATTCAGAAGGGGGAGCCGCATCTGGGTGCCCCTTTATTAAAGGGGTACCCTGATGTAAATAAGCCCCCTGCCCGCACCCCCACAACCAACTCCCCAGGGCTTGTGGCGAAGAGACCCTTGTCCCCAACAGCATAAGGACAGGATGCTTTTTCAGAGGTGACCCTGGAAAAGCACTCTCCCAGTGCCGAGGGCATGTGGCCCGGTAATTTTATTGTTACCCTTTAAGCAATGTTAAAATCACTGCTCCTTAAGAAACTGTATTTTTTTCATTGATTCCTATCCCCCAGGGCAGTACCCAAATTCCCATATCCCTTTTATGGGCAATAAATTGCATATAAGGCTTTAAAATGGGGACATTTGATTTCCAATGTTCTTTTCAATGTTCTACCCCCATAGACTTGCATTGAGTTCAAG
>NW_017318669.1:0-476 GCF_000935625.1 Nanorana parkeri
CTAATACCCCCCTTATCACCCGGGTCAAACTGGGACATCACCAATACCCCTCCCCCCTTATCATCACCTTGGTCAAACTGCTTGATCACGAATACCCAACTATCATCCGGGTCAACCGGCTTGATCTCTAATACCCCCCTTTTCACCCGGGTCAACCTAGGACATCACTAATACCCCCCCTTATCACCCGGTTCAACCTGGGACATAACCAATACCCCCCGTATCACCCGGGTCAACCTGGGACATCTCTAACACCCCCCCTTATCACTCGTGTCAACCTGGCAGATCACCAATACCCCCTTATCATCCGGGTCAACCTGGAACATCCCCAATACCCCCTCTCATCACCCAGGTCAACCTGGAACATCATCAATACCCCCCACCCCCCATATCGGCCACCGATGCATTCTGCACATGCGCACCGCCGTCTTGGAATGTATCTTGGTATACACCAAGATGGCGGCGCCGGCATGTTC
>NW_017318670.1:0-473 GCF_000935625.1 Nanorana parkeri
TGGAGACATCAGGCCACCACCCAGGAACAACACAGAGTATGTATATACATATAATCCTGCATTGCTGTGGAATTTTGGTGTGCTAATGGCGCAACTTGCCAGACATGCACATAGTATGCACACTCCATCCAGTGACTGACAGGCTACACAAAAGGTAAGGCCAAAATTTAGATGGGGGGCTGAGTTGGGTGTTGCCTAGGACAACACAAAACCCCTAAATACATCACTGGTACAGATGACAGAATCAGCAGAAGTTGCCCATGGTAAACAGTCAGTTCCACTTTCACTGCTCTCCAGTTCACAATGGCGTGACAAGTTGATTGTTTCCCAAGGACAACGTCTACAGCAGCAGAGCCCATTATGTCGATCACGATCTACCAGTCGATCGCGTAGCTCCTTCTCCTCTGGATCCCCGCCACTCTCCCTATCTGTATCTCTGTTGAACCTGCACATCTCTAGAGACACCACACTTC
>NW_017318670.1:1972-2448 GCF_000935625.1 Nanorana parkeri
GGGGGGTGGGAGGGGGGACATTGAGGAACCTGAACTTAGGGCAGCAGAGAGTAAATGTGACCTAGGAGTGGAAGAGATCTGAGAGAGACACACAGGACACAAGTGCAGGAGATTCTTCATAACACACACACACACACAGAGTACAGTGACGGGAGATCTCCCTCACACACAGAGCTCTGAGGAGATGTGATGACTCATCTCTGCTCTCCCCTCAGAGCTGAGTGCCTGTCCCAAAATAATTTAAAACACATAAGTTCAAAGTAGAACCCTAGGAAAATGTGTCCAGGCCACCAAATGTTCAACACTCCAAAATGTCCCTGGATCTCTCCAAGCCCCCCCTGTTGGCTATGTGTGTTTAATAAACAACTAACCAATTGTATTTCTATCCCTTTCAGCCAGCATTGGATGCAGCTGGATCTGCTCACCCAAATGTGCGCAGCCATTTTTTCAACATGATGGAAAGGATGGTTGCACAC
>NW_017318671.1:0-298 GCF_000935625.1 Nanorana parkeri
TTTTTAGGCTGGGTTCACACCTGGGCGGTTGTAATATGCGCATCAAACGCACGTTTTTGGCTGCATGGTTTTTGCACGTTTTTCTGTCCACAAAACGCGTATTTGACGCGCGTTTTACAAAATCTAATATGCGGAAGTCAATGGATCCGCGCGGAAATCCGCCCCAAAGAAGCTCAAGTACTATTTTGAGCGTTGGGCGTTTTTCAGCGCTTCAATCAGCACTGAAAAACGCCCTGGCGTGAACGCAGCCTTAGGAGGGGTGCTTCACTTACCTGAACTCCATGCACCTGCTGCTCTT
>NW_017318672.1:0-476 GCF_000935625.1 Nanorana parkeri
CCAGAAAAGTCCTAAAGGGTTCTTTAAACCCCATATCTGCCAAGCAGGTCGAGGAAAGTTGGGGATTAACACCTTATGTCTGCTGAATTGGAGCTCTCATGGAAACAGTTTTGCCTCTATTAACACTTTGAAGATGAAAGAAAAGAGAGTTTTCTTTTGAGCTTCAGTCCTGGAGGCTTAACGAGGATGGAAAGGAAATTTCTCTATAACCACCTGAAGCAATTTAACCCAGAACAGATGTCTCCATTACTTCTTGCATTACAACAACAAGTGAGGAACTCTACTATGAACACGGACTAAACAAAAGCGACTCTGGTGGGAATCAAACCCACAACCTTTGAATTACTACAACACCAGCTAGAAGTCCAATGCGCTATCCATTGCGCCACAGAGCCCTTCTACAGACGTGCGTCAGAGGACGTTGCAAAGAGGATATACAAAAGATGTAGCAAAACACACATAGAAATGGAAGCTAC
>NW_017318673.1:0-476 GCF_000935625.1 Nanorana parkeri
TACTTTTTAAGAGTGCAGTGACTGAAAAAAGTTTGAGAAATTATGTTCTAAAGAAATAACCTTGGCAGTAGCTGTTTGCTTGATTGAAAATCTGTATAGAGTTGTACAAAGCAGTCAGCGTGGGAAGATGAGGTACTCCTGTGACTCATTCATTTGTTAGGGTAGTTTTCGGCTTAAGCTATTATGTAATCAACAGCTTTTCAGCAAAGCAGTTTAATATAAAGTATATAAAGTACAGTTTAATATACAGTATATTTAAACCCAAAAACAAAAATGTAATACAGCATACTGTTGCTTGTCAGTTATTAGATGTGACTGCATTAGTTTTCCTATTCAGGCTTTTTTCCTTTTTTAAAACCTGTGATCTTGACAGGAACAAACTTCCTTTTCAAGATTGACAATACCCACTCACTGTTCTGTAACTATGTAGGAAGGATATTGTTACCCTGGGACAGTAAGTGTATTAAGACCACTAG
>NW_017318674.1:0-476 GCF_000935625.1 Nanorana parkeri
CGTTCTCAGTGCACAGAGCCACATCGCCCGGGACGGATGGACACCGTTTAAAATCCAGGCGGTTTCCGTCTAAAGACACCCACCGGCATCCAGAAGACTCCTGTCTGGCCGTCTTTCAACGTTCGGAGGACGGGAGGTGGTTAATGCATATGCAAAGCCAAATTATGAACTTCTCTTGTACACATTACAAGTGTTTTGTTCTATCGGCTTGATGAAAAAAAAGCCTGCTGATTCAGTCAGAAATTCACAGCTGTCCTGCGCACTCTGATTGCGTTATCTCAAGAACCCTAATTGGCACTCCCATAATTCCCTTCACCTATAAAACAATTCCCTGTGTTGTAAAGATCGGTAAAAAGAGTTCTGCAGTTACTTTTAGCCCTGGTTCACACCTAGGCGTATTGCATATACGCGGTTGACGCGATCAAAAAAAAAAATCGCTACTTGGCTGTATCCCAATGGAAACGTGCAACAAAAAC
>NW_017318675.1:0-476 GCF_000935625.1 Nanorana parkeri
AAATATCTGTAATTTGGGTAAAACATTTCTCCGTCTTCCCCCGGAACGGATTCTCTCATTAGTGCGACGAGGAAATGATTCCCTTCCTGTGACCAAAAATCCTCAATGTCCTGAATCACACGTCGGTGTTATCACTCGGGATTATTATACAGAGACGTGTGATCAGTGCGCTGCTCCTTTAAGAACTCTCTCTGGCTCTCTACTACTTCTATCAGGCGACAGACAGGCAGGTTATAATGACATCCTTGTCAGCCAATCAGAGGGGGTCATCTCTGGGAAGGCTGTGCTGTCATTGGTCGGTGATGGGAGACTGGTCAGATGGTCTGTGCTTCCAGGGCTCAGATGTGGCCAGATTGGCCCTCCTCGGGTGTCTCTGCAGGATGAGTGGAGGGGTCTACGGGGGAGGTGAGTGCTGCGCCCCGCTATACAATATACACAACGCACACTGCACCCCTCTGTACAACATACACTGCACC
>NW_017318676.1:0-259 GCF_000935625.1 Nanorana parkeri
TCTCACTTACCACCCGTCATCGGCAGCCACGCGCATGCGCCTCCGTTAATTACAGTTTTATATAAAAAATGAATTAAAAATATTATCTCAGGTTTAAAAGTAGACAGTGTCTGTACTATACCAAAAGCAAAACAAACGACAAACGCACTCAACAATTTGTTACCAGTTATACAGTAAGGTGCACACGAAATGGGCTTTGAACAGTAGAACAGTAGAAAGGCATCATGGCACACTCACAAACCAGCATGTAAAACAACTT
>NW_017318677.1:0-476 GCF_000935625.1 Nanorana parkeri
AACCCAGAGAACCAGACCCAAAATTAATTAGCCCCTTAATTCGGTATATTAACTATTTGATGACTCTCAAAGGAGAGAACAACCCCCAGCTACCTAAACTAGACTCAAGAAAAAGAAGTGAGATGATCTGAGGGGGATCAGCTCAAAGTACAGCTAGTAAGGAGGGTCAGAGACTCAAAATATGATAGAAAATATTATACATTTATTATTTAAAATCTCAATGGACATACTAAATGCACCAGTTAACTCCAACACCAGTTCAACATCTAAAATTGGTTATTGCAACAACCCATTCACTCATAAAACACAGAAATGCACTCTGAGGATGAGCTGATCAGCATAATAAATGGTACCGGATTAAACACAAAAATGTTTGAGGAATAAATTTTTGGGTTTAATCCGGTACTGGTGTTGGTGTTAACTGGTTCATTTAGTATGTCCATTGAGATTTTAAATAATACATGTATAATATTTTG
>NW_017318678.1:0-476 GCF_000935625.1 Nanorana parkeri
GCCTTTAACTGCCTCCGGGCCGGTCGTAGTAAAAAAACGGCTGCCAGGAGCTCTTTAGATCTGAGCCGGGCGCGCGCGAGCGGGAAATGGCCGCAATTTAAAAACGGGCAGCGATGCACGTTAACCACTTCAAGACCAGGTGTTTAGACCCCCTTCCTGGCTTTAAAATTGCGCGCACCCGCGACATCGCAGAAAAAGACCGCAACCAAAATTAGCCATAGGCGACGCTTTAAACGTTTTTACCGCTCATCAGTTTAGTGTTATCAGTGATTGATGGCCCTAGACTTATTGCTCTCACTGCGACGTTTGCGGCGAAGTTCGCGGCGATATGTAACATGTGTGGCGTAATGGGCGAAATCGTCTTTTTTGCACGTATGCGCCCCCGACGCATGTATGCATGCGTGTATGTATGGGTGGGGACTTAAAAATGTTGTGTTTTTTTTTAATTCTTTTTTATGTGTTTCTTAAAATTTTTG
>NW_017318679.1:0-476 GCF_000935625.1 Nanorana parkeri
AGGAAAATTTGTACGAATTTCGATTTGTAACGAAACGAATCCCACATGTCTAGTTTCCGAATGCTATTCAGGTCTGTGAGCCGCGGTGTCATCTGAAAAGAATTATCACACCTCGGCTCACAGACCCGAATAGCATTCGGAAACTCATGAATAGTATTCGGGAGTTCCAGAATGCTATGTAGCATTTGACAGCTGAGAATGTCAAAAGGGGCGGAGCGAGCCGTGACGTCACGTCTCGCTCCGCCCATCTGTTTATTTTCGGACTGAATGTCATTTTTGCGGTGAGTTTTCGTCGATTTCGGATGGGGATCGTTCGGCGGGACTTTTTTTATTGCGGCGAGTCGGCGGGGGTCCTGATTGACACTGGATGACATCGATGGAGCCATTTAAAAAATTTTTTTTTATCAAAGGAATAGTCAAAAATTGACTGTTTGATTTTTTTCAATTAAAGGATTTTATCAAAAGTCTGGACTTTT
>NW_017318680.1:0-476 GCF_000935625.1 Nanorana parkeri
TGGGGTGTCCGTTCAGGCCTGCCGGGTAGGTGCGAGATTGGTCAGCTTTCAGCAGGTTTGGGCGGACCACGTCACGGATCGCTGGGTACTGAATACGGTTGCACGGGGCCACCATTGGGGCTTTTACAAAACCCCCCATCCCTTTTTTCTTCCAACAAAAATCCCTGTTTGCCCAGGACAGAGGGAAGTCCTTTTTTCATATGTGAACAACCTAGTTGCCCAGGGGGCAGTGGTGGCGGTGCCCTTTCGGGAACACTTTTCAGGCGTCTATTCTCCTCTTTCTCTAGTACGAAAAAGGTCGGGGGACTGGAGGCCGGTGATCGACTTGAAGCACCTCAATCACTATATCAGGAAGCAGCACTTTAAGATGGAGTCGCTGCAGACGATTTTGAAAGTTGTCCAACCGGCAGATTGGATGCTTTCCATAGATTTGCAGGACGCTTATTTCCACATCCCAGTCCAGCATTCTTTCCAAA
>NW_017318681.1:0-476 GCF_000935625.1 Nanorana parkeri
AGCAGTAAGGGAATACTGCAACACTTTCATTGTGAGACTGAGAGGACTTCTCTTTAAAAGGACTAAAACTTCATTTGCAAGGTCTGTGCACCCATTTTGTATTGTATTTGTTCTGAACAAGCCAAGTTGCTACGTTCAGTTGTGCCTTTCTAAAAACGCTCGGTAGAGCAAGGACTTTTGTTTGCTTATGTCTCTTTTTCCTGTTGTGCCAGACCTATTAATAAAAAGCTAAAGGACTTTATTTTGAAGAAAATTGCATCATTGTGTGATGCTTCCAACTGTGAAGACTGTGTGGTTAAGGCCTCATTCACACACACTGCAAGAAAAATTGTATTTTGCGTATATACGAGCGTCTATGCGTGCACTATATGCTATCTCAGAATGCATCACTCGTAATGGAATTTGTAATGTGCCGTACGCACGTATATGCGCAGAAATACGCTACCCGGGCGCATCTCTGTTCCATTCTGTTTTTG
>NW_017318682.1:0-475 GCF_000935625.1 Nanorana parkeri
AATACGTTTGGGGCGGTACGCCGCACCTTCTTTGTGTACACGTATTTTGAGATGTTTATCAATAAAGAAATTTAAAAAAAAAAGAAGGGCTCAAAAGTGTCCCTACGCATGATCGCCTCCTGGATGGTGAAGGTTATCTCCTCGGCCTATAAGTCCAAGGGGTTGGCTACTCCTGAGTCAGTTACAGCGCACTCTGCACGTGGCATTTCCACCTCATGGGTGGCCTCTAACCTGGTGTCACCTGAGACTGCGGCCACTTGGTCCTCGGTGCACACATTCATGAAGCATTACTGCGTGGAGCCCGCTGCATTAACGTCTGTCGGGTTTGGACGCAGTGTTCGGTCTTCGGTTCATTCTGTTTGAAATGAAAAAGCAGCATTATATTTTCGGCATTACCCGCCCGTGTGTTGGTCTAGTTATTTCCCGTTTGTGTTCTGACATGGAGCGGTCAGGGAAATCAGGAAAATTGTATTTC
>NW_017318683.1:0-475 GCF_000935625.1 Nanorana parkeri
TACGTGTTACAATCCAGCTGTACAATCTTTATACATTCTTCTTTAGGACCTGTGTCAAAGGTCTTAGAGCTTGTGTCATTGGCATCAGTCTGACATCAGTTTGAGGCTTTGAAGATCATTTGAAATTCATTGACAGTTTGACATTTGACCTGCAGTTGACTAAGTTCTGACTCTGCATCTGACCTGCTTTAAGCAGTTTTAGCATCCCTTAGACTTGTGTGGGAATGCAAAACCCATTTAAAGTGAACTAAAGCCCATTGACACCGACCCTTAGACTTATCAGGCAGGATTGTCACTTTCTCACAGGTGATAATGCATCTTGTTATATTTCTAACTGTTCTTCTATTTGAGGAGGAACAGTTAGGAATGTCCCTATTTTAGGACCAAATCCCTCTTTCCATCTTTCCTCTGAAATTGTCCTTCTTTACGTCTAATGTAGAGATCTGTAAATTTAACTATTACTACTACTACTACT
>NW_017318684.1:0-475 GCF_000935625.1 Nanorana parkeri
TGACCCCCCCAATCCCCCATTACGGCTCCCGGGAGGATATCCGGCACGCACCGTATTGCGGGTTCTCCTGCTCCGGAGGCGGTTTGTGGCCCTTGTAGCTCCAGCTTATGTTGGCGATGGGCTTCTCCTCCTCCAGGGACACCCAGCTGATCGCCTCCTCCTTACCGGCCGGCGGAAGAAACCCGACTTTCTGTACACAGAGGAGAGGAGAGTGTTTGTGGGACGGAAGCCGAGGACGGAGATGACCACCGTTCAGAGTTACTGGACTCACCACAGTCGGAGGACAAGCCGGAGAGGAAAACCGGACGACCAGCAAATCCCGATCAATCGCCATCAGCTTCCAGCTCCCGGGGGAGGAGTCTGGTGGGATAAAGAGGACCAATAGCTGAGCCACCCGCTGGGACCAATCACAGAGGGACCACCACCCGACCATCACTGACACCATACACCCAACTGTGCGCCACTGTACTCCCCC
>NW_017318685.1:0-475 GCF_000935625.1 Nanorana parkeri
ATATCAGAGGCTGCACAGGTGAGTGAACACCTTACACAAGTCATATTTATTGACTACAAAGTGTCACAGGCGACGTTTTGGAACCGCATGGTTCCTTCCTCAGAGAAAACAGAGGCTCTTTGTTCTGCCTGAGGAAGGAACCATGCGGTTCCGAAACGTCGCCTGTGATTATGTGACACTTTGTAGTAAAAAAAAAATATGAGTAGTATTTTCGCTGGCGTGCTAGTCAGGAGCGCGATGGGCTTCTATGTGTTCTGAATGATAGTACACAAAAGAGGATGTATGGGCAGTTCATTTGTAGGGATTTGTAGTCGCAGAAGAGACCACAAGGTACGTGCACTGCTCACACAAAAATACAGGAAGTGCAGGGAAAGGAGCTTCTAAGTTCTTATAGTACCTTGCAATGAGTTGAGACTTGATTTTAACGTTGAACATTTATTTTTTTTTTCATATTAAATGTTTATTAAAGATTTTC
>NW_017318686.1:0-419 GCF_000935625.1 Nanorana parkeri
CATAGCCCGAAACCGACCCAGGGCCACGAGGCGGCGGAATAGGCCGTCCTCAAGACCCGGGACGAACTCCGGATTTCCTATGACCGGGTACATGAGCGAAGGAGAGGGGGATAGGCTCCTCTCTGTAAATGCCCTCTGCGCTATCTGCCATGTAGGGCCCACCGTCGGGTGTTTCCTCAGCTGTCCAGGGAGAGCTCCTGTACACCACGGTAGGGCCGGCAGGGGAATTGAGGTAGCCGACTGCTCCAGAGCCACCCAGGGTTTGGTGTCGCTATGTCGGCACCAGTCTACCACGCGAGTCAAGTGAGATGCCATGTAGTAAAGATATAGGTCTGGTAGAGCTAGACCTCCTGCCTGTTTGGGGCGTCAACCAGACTGAGTCTGGGGGTCTTACCTGCCCAAATGAATCGAGTAATCGC
>NW_017318686.1:1910-2385 GCF_000935625.1 Nanorana parkeri
GGAGAAAGGCAAGTGAGAGACCGGGTTGGAGGAGTCAGCCTCGGGGTCCAGGTGCAGGTTAAAATCCCCCCCCAACTACCAAGGTGCCCTCTCTGAAGTCGTCAATCGCAGTCAGAACACGCTCTAAGAAGGCAGCCTGTCCCTGGTGGGGTGCATAGACGGTCACCAGCGTAAACCGCTGGAGACCTACCGCCCCTTTCACCATGAGCAGTCGACCCTCCTCCCCTGCAGACATGTCCAAAAGCTGCCATGGTACCGAATGGGAGATCAGAATACTGACTCCACGTGATTTCTTATCCGGGGAGTAACTATGGTATCCCACCGGGTATCTACGGTCTCGAAGCAAAGGGGCCCGTCCCTCCGCGAAATTAGTTTCTTGGAGGAAAGCCACCTGCATTCTCTGGCGGTGCAAATCACCAAGCACCATTTTTCGATTTTCGGGGATATTGAGGCCTTTCACATTAAGCGATAGGAT
>NW_017318687.1:0-475 GCF_000935625.1 Nanorana parkeri
AAGGCAATATCTGGGTTTGTAAAGGCATTTGGTGCACGCAAAGCAATTTTATTATCCTTCGGGTACAAACATTTTAAATATATTCCTCAATAGATAAGAATGCAGCTTGAAGGGTAGACTGGCCATTTACCAACAGCTCAGACGTTTGCCCACCCTGGCGCTATGCAGCATACATTTGATACATATTATCAGGCACTTACTCGTACTCTCTCCATATTGGTACTAAACGGATATAGCAGCTCAAATAAAATCAAGCCCAGAGAGAAGATGTCTACTTTGTGGGAGTAACTTTGGCCATACATCTACAAAGAAACAGAGGTGGGGGCATGTATTAATTGTGTTGCACAGAAATTCAATATTAAAAACAGGAGAAAAGACAGATTATGAGACATTATAATATTGCAGCTGGAATTGGAAATTCCTCCCTCTGATGTTCTAAAGTAGCAATGGAGAAGCAGCCTTCGACTTTTTTTTT
>NW_017318688.1:0-475 GCF_000935625.1 Nanorana parkeri
GTGACTGTGGGGGGGAGGGGATTAGAGTGTAAGCTCCTCTGATGTGGCTGGCTCAGTGTTCTGTGTACAGCGCTGCGGTATATGCCAGAGATATATACATGTAAAATAATAGCGTGTGAGTGTCATGTGCTGATGCGTGTAGTCAGACGTGGCGGTCCCCATGGCCGGGGTATGTTGCCATGACGGAGTTGAGCTCGGCGGGAGGAATGGCGTGGAGCCGGTTGGGCGAGTTTTCTGGAAGAAAGGTGATTATTGTCGCGGCTTTGTGTACATTGTTGCGTTGTGTATACAGAGCGATGTTTGTACGTTGGTGGTGATTGGTCGGATCTCACGAGGAAATAACCCCGCCCACAGCGACTAAATATAGAAACATGTGACATTCTACACCAAACAAACGTCCCCAAATCTACCAGAGGAAAGGTGAATTACTGCCCAGATACCCCGACCCCGAGATACCCCGACCCTGAGATACCCC
>NW_017318689.1:0-475 GCF_000935625.1 Nanorana parkeri
ATCTTTTGGAGACTGATTTGGGAAGTGAGAGGCACACTACAACCTGCACCCAGAGTGTAAATGTACTGCAGGCAAGGCTGGAATAGAGCGGTGAGTCTTTGGAGCTCTTCTGAACAATGAACAATAGAAGCAGTTGTATGATAATATCTGCTTGTGTTTATAGATATAAGTTTTTACAGCTATCATAAAAGCCTCTGTTGAAAGTTGTCTGCATCTTATACATGTCCTAAATTTTAGCAAGGGAGAAGAAATGAGTAAAGGGATTTGAGTAAATCAAAACTCACATACAATCTAATCAGTTTGTTCTAGACCAGGTTTGCCAAGAAGTGGTAGTTCACTTTCCTGATCAACTTGATTTTATCCATGCACTACTAGTAATTTTATCTTAAAGTTACACTTAACTCAGGAGTTAAAACTTAAAAATGCATTCAAAAACCCTAACGATTAACAAAAATGTATCTTATTTGTGTATCAC
>NW_017318690.1:0-475 GCF_000935625.1 Nanorana parkeri
CTTGTAGTTCCACAACAGCTGGAGTGCCAAGGTTGTCTACCACTGGTCTAAAATTTATGTTCAAATGATGTGAAGACCGACCGGCCTGAGCAGGCCACCTGAGTACAACCTTTTCTGGGTCAATCAAATCAAACCAGTGAATCCTGTCTGCAGCATGTATGGTTCAGTCTTGATCTTTTTACATTAACCCCTTATTATCCCTGCAAGCACCTACGCCGGCAAATTCATATTCAAGCTGAAACATCTGAACAAGAAATGTAACTATGTATATATTGTATACACAGAACTTCAGGCTCTCCTAACAAATTTACATCCTGTACATGAAAAGCTGAAGACACAACCATTGCAGGAAACAAACCAAAAAATACGATATCTTACTTCAAATATCAACTGAGTATTACTGAACTGTGAATGTGAGAGATTGCAACAAAATAACAAAATATAACAAAATATAATAAAATAAAATATATAATAA
>NW_017318691.1:0-475 GCF_000935625.1 Nanorana parkeri
AACTGAAGAGAGAAGCTGATTGGTTGACATGGACAACTGCTGCAGATTCTGTCTGCTGCAGTCTTGATAAAGTTCCCCCTATGCATCTCAATAATGAACCCTAAACGTTTGGTTGCCTAGAACAATCTTTCCTTCATGATTATCTTGCAGAGACATAATGCTCTATTGTTGTACTTTGCAGCTCCAGTGTGTGCATTAAACACTATGAAGACCCTCTCGCAATCTCCTCTCCTCACTAAACAGGGTTGCGGTCAAAGAGGTCTTGTTCAAATCCGCTTTAGCTTAAATAGCCCTTTGCTGCCGACCCTTTAAAAAGTTTAATCACTGGAAGTCGGAGGTGGGCTTCCTGATCATGTGATCGATTGTCACATGATTGGGAGCTTGTTCCATGGGCAGGGCCATTTTTAACACTGGGCAAATGGGGCAGTTCCCCCGGGCCTAGTCATTGTTGTGGGGCCCAAAGCAGCTGCCCCTT
>NW_017318692.1:0-475 GCF_000935625.1 Nanorana parkeri
TCGGGCACACCCCCAGGCACATCCAGGAGTGTGTCCTCCACGACAGCATCCTCAGGCCCTCTCCCAGGGGTGTCATCAGAGGCTAGTTGTTCAACCAGGTCTGGGGTTGCAGCAGAGGGGCTCACGCCCCCCACCACCTCCGCAAAGGAGACAACGCCCCCTGCATCACAGACTTCCACCATCTCCACAGGCTCCTCAGGTTCACGTGGACCCGACCGGTCCCTCCTAGACACTTTAGGACAGTCTCGAGCAAGATGCCGCTCACTCCCACATATGTGGCACTTCTTTCCCTCGCCACATTCCGCAGTCCGATGTCCGGGCTTAAAGCAATTCCTACAAACTAGGTCGTTCGTGCAGTCCTCCTTCGAATGACCAAAAGCAAAACACCGACGGCAAAAGGTGGGCTGGCCCAAATACCACAAAAAACCCCGATTAGACCCGATAGAAAAGGCCTGCGGTGGGTGCTTAGTCCCCC
>NW_017318693.1:0-475 GCF_000935625.1 Nanorana parkeri
GAACTGTCTAACTTCAAAATCAACCTGACAAAATCAGAGATCATGGGCGTAATGCCCATAATCTCTGACAGAGGTGACAGAGGCGGACAAACAGAGCCTAGCGCCACACTTCCCATTCATATGGCAAAAACATGGCTTACGCTCCCTTGGCATACTCCTTACCCCGAAGACATCTACCCTCTACAATAGTAACTATATCCCCTTATTGAACACCATAAAACTAGACCTTGCGTCCTACCCCATTCGTTCCCTGTCGTGGATAGGCAGAATTAATGCTGTATGGTCCTCCCCAAAATCCTTTTCTACTTCCAAATGCTCCCCGTCACCCTTCCCGCAGCTTATTTCTCCACATTGAAAACCTTGATATCTAAATTCGTATGGCGTCATAAAAAACCGAGAATATCCCACCAAGTACTCAGCCGACACAAGACCAGAGGAGGACTGGGCCTTCCTGACCTCAAATCCTACCACAGGG
>NW_017318694.1:0-475 GCF_000935625.1 Nanorana parkeri
GCAACTTAACAACACACACAGGGACCATGGGGAACAAAAGTGTCACTTTAGCATTATTTTGGCCTGTTTCCTACAAACAGTGGCGAATAACAAAGCTCCTGTTTATTGGAGATGTTCCTAGAACACTAGTTGGAAGGTGGAAGAGTCTTACCGAGTCAGTCAGAAAGAGAAGACCTATTCTTAGGACATGTGAGATAGATAAGCCCACCATGTGTGCATGGTCGGGGACCATGTACTCCCAGGGACTTCTCGTAACTGAAAGTTGACTTAAAATTAGGGATGCACTGATACTAGTACCGATACCCATCAAAGTCTGTTCTAATGATTTTAAGTAGCGATGCACCGATAACAATCCTGATTTCATGTCTACCCCGGTTACTTATACTTTTCACGTCACGCTCAGGGCTGGATTTCCCACAAGGCCACCAAGGCTTGGCCTCAGGGCAGCAGGGAGTAGAGGGGCAGCAGAGGTGTG
>NW_017318695.1:0-475 GCF_000935625.1 Nanorana parkeri
AAAAACGCAGTATTGCAGTGTGCAATGATACCTTTCTTTTTTTTTTTTATAAATTCTGTTTTTATTCCAATAATTTTTTTTCAAAAAATACAAACAAAGGTACATAACATTGTCAAACTGTATGTAGTTACATAATCAAAGCATTGTACATTGTCACAACACAATTTAACCACAGGAGTGCCCCTAACTTCATCCTGTCCTATATAAAAAGCGTGACATCTCTGGTGTGAGACCATGGCCGTCTCCATGGTGCGGCCAGGTATGGTGGGTCCTGTATGGTACTATGCAGGTATAGAGCCCTGTAATTAACCCACATCCTGATATGACAGGTATGATGTCAGGGGCCTATAGGTATGAAAAAGGAAAAGGGGGAGGTAGGGAAGGAAACAAGATTGGGAAAAGGGCGGGTAGGGAGGGCGGTTATGATACCTTTCTTATTGGCCTGACAAAATATATAAAAGACAAGCTTTCGAGA
>NW_017318696.1:0-475 GCF_000935625.1 Nanorana parkeri
TACATAGTGATGAGAAGGTTCCGCTCCTTCAGGAACAAGGCTTGGGTGACGGCGTCCTTGTGTCCCTTCAGGCGGTATAATCCGCTCTCGTTGATGACGTCCCACACAATGACATCCGTGTCCTGTGGATGAGCAGGAGAGGAACGGTTATTACCCAGAATGCATCTCCACGACCATACAGAGATGATCCACAATGTATACACTGCTACATCAGTCATAAAGAGAACCTGTCTAGAGAAAAAAAAAAAACAGGAGGCTGCTGCGATTTATTTCTACTTCCCTGGGTGTCATGCTAGATACCACCCTCTGTGTCACCAGCAAGGGGCAGAGGGCTCTCACTGGAGTGCAACTATAATATGTCAGGTCTTCCGGATTGGTGGCGACAGATCTGAAAGCACACAAGCAGCCAGGCGGGTAGCAATACACACCTCTGAACAGGCACGGACTGAAAGTTCTCAATAACGTTTAAGCACTG
>NW_017318697.1:0-475 GCF_000935625.1 Nanorana parkeri
TGCATGATATTCTAATTATTCGAGTTTCACCTGTATGTGGCATTGTTTTTAATCTTTATAAATTATGTAATAAACCTTTTATATGAACATCAACAAATTTGTATGAATTATAATTATATGAGTTCCCTCAAAAAAAAACCTTCACAACTTAGGTTGTAAATGTATAGATAAGGACAAGAGGGAGGCATTTATAAAATATAAGATGGAAGGGACGGCATTAGCATTCCATAACTACAAAGAATGTAACAAAAAATGTAAACTAGTAATCCGGGCAGCCAAAATTGAGTGCGAAAAGCACATCGCCACAGTTAGTAAAAAAAAACCCCAAAAATTCTACCAATATATTAACAATAAGGCCTTGTTCACACCTGGGCGTTTTTCCTAAGCGTGTCACACGCGCGTTTTCTTCCCAGCGTTTGGCGCGTTTTCATGACCGTTTTTGTATTTTAGAAACGCGCAACGCACGCGCGTTTTG
>NW_017318698.1:0-475 GCF_000935625.1 Nanorana parkeri
GTTTGGTTTTTGGTCAGGGTGGATGACCATTTGGAGAAAAGTTACCACCGGTGGCACCTACAAGTAGGTGGGTGAACAGCAAAGAAAGTTGGGAGAAATGTCCTCTATTACAGCGCTGCCCCTGAGGTGAGGGTGAACAAATATCGCTTGCGTTACTAAGTGTGCGGCTCCTGAGAATTGGGGACCGCAACGTTTTGCTGATAGAGAACATAAAAAATGCAGAAGCGCACTACCAAGTAGTGACTGAGCAGGAAAAAATAATCGAATGAGACTTACCAGGGTGTGGGTAACCAGGGTGTGGGTACTAGCGCGTTGTCAGCGGTGAGATCTGGATGAAGGGTTGCTGGTGGTGGTGGGCAGGCTAATGTGTAAATCGTTGGTGCTGGAAAGACTACGATGTCAAAGGGGAACTGGGTCCGACGTTTAATGTGGTTGGATCTGAGGGGGCGGCTCGGGTTTGGGAGAAAAATTGGCT
>NW_017318699.1:0-475 GCF_000935625.1 Nanorana parkeri
TTGAAAAATGTTCCGGAGGGCTTGGCAGCAAAAGGGTTAAGCGTTGCCAGTTCAGGTTCAGAAAGCGGAAAGATACGCCCAAAGGGAATGGCGGCTCCTGGTAATAAGTCGATGGGGCAATCGTAGGCCCGGTGAGGAGGTAGGGTGTTCGCTTTTTGCTTGTCAAAAACATCAAGGAAGTCATGATAAATTGAGGGAATCTCCTGTCGCAGCCCCGGGTCCTGGACTGGTTGGCAGAGGGCCAAATTCTGAGCAGCAATAGGCCGTGAGCAGTTTTGCAGGCAATAGGAGGATCGGAAGGTGATCGTTCCGGTGCTCCAATCAATCAGTGGGTTGTGGACCTGGAGCCACGGCATTCCCAAAATGACAGGGGACAAGGGTGAGGATATGATGTCCAAGTGAAGTAGTTCATGGTGCTCTGGCGTGATCCGGGTGGAAATAGGAATGGTTTCCTGGGTAACTGGTCCAGTCTTGA
>NW_017318700.1:0-475 GCF_000935625.1 Nanorana parkeri
AATCCGGAAGTTTCTATGCCACATTATCTATCACTCAAAGTAAAAATGCTTTTATTTTGCTAAAATAAGTACATTTTTGTGGAAACTGTCGAATTCTGGCCATTCCGTTTTCGATCGCGCTTCCGTACGATCGAGTTACGAAACGCGGTGCGGTCGAATACGAAACGATGGTTAAAATATGTATCCTATCAAAGTTGACTAGATAACCACAGAAACAGGGCCGGACCCCGATTTCCTCTCCCGGCCGTCCCAAGGCAGTGTTCTCCAATATGCCCCCCCCCGCGCCGCCAATTGAGAATGGCAACCAGATGGCAGTGCGGCAGGGGGGGGTGCGTATTGTGGAACCTGGCCTTGGGGTGGGGCTAGTTTTCCCAATTATTTTACTGTTTTTTTATTTTTATCACTTGTTATTTATTCAATTATTTTATTTTATTTTTTTATTTATTTAATTTTGAAATCAATGTAATTTTTTTTA
>NW_017318701.1:0-474 GCF_000935625.1 Nanorana parkeri
CTTCTACGGTCCCTCTCAACCTGTCGTAGTGGCCCCCTGATGATTTACGGAATGAGGTGGCGTAGCCGATAACTCTTTCGGCCCGTCTTTCCCTGAGTCGTCTGTCAATAGCGATTGATCTCTGGATGAGTGCGTCCAGGGTGGTTGGTAATTCTGTGCGTGCCAACTCGTCTTTTAAGACCTCAGAAAGACCCAGACGAAACTGGTTTCGCAGACTGACCGCATTCCATTCGGTCTCCCTGGCCCAGCGCTTGAATTCCGCTATATAGTATTCAACAGGCCTGTTTCAGGTTGCGAATGGTGAATTCAGCAGTTAGCTGTTTGTTAGGGTCTTCATAAAGAAGGTCCATGGCCTGTAGGAAATCCCGGTATGATTTGAGGAGGGGATCAGCATTTTCAATATAGGTACTGGCCCATGCTCGTGGTTCTCCGTGGAGGTAGGAGATGAGTGTCATAACCTTTATACGGTCATTA
>NW_017318702.1:0-474 GCF_000935625.1 Nanorana parkeri
GGCCTTCTCAGCGTCCAGGGCTAAGAGAGCTTGTGACCGCCAAGAGGAGTTCGACAATCTTAGATGTTCCAATGAGGAGATTATTTTGCGTACATTCATAACAGCGGAGTGACCGGGAAACAAAACCAACCTGATCAGTAGAAATAAGTTTCGGCAAAATGGCAGCTAGTCTGTTCGCGAGGATTTTTGAGAGCAGTTTTGCGTCCTGGTTGAGTAGGGATATCGGGCGGTAGGAAGCTGGCGAAAGCGGGTCTTTATCTTTTTTAGGAATCAACCTAATATAGGCGTCATTAAATGTTGGCGGGTATTGACCGTCATGTAAAATGGAGTTGAATAATGCAGTAAGGTGGGGATTAATTACTGTGGTCAAGCCATCAGGGCCTGGTGCTTTCTGTCGTGGGGAGTCATGCATAACTTTGGTCAATTCCTCTTTGGTGATGTCACCATTCAAATACTCCAGATCCTCGGGGGAGA
>NW_017318703.1:0-474 GCF_000935625.1 Nanorana parkeri
GGGACAAGTCGGTGGGGGAGAGATTTACTGGCATAGCCTCCGTCTTGCTTAGATTCAGTTTGTACCCAGAGAAACACGAAAAGAGCTTAAGCTCGCGGTGCAAGTTTTGCAGCGAGTTCTCAGGGTCAGTAAGCGTGAGGATCACGTCGTCCGCAAAGAGCGCTACCTTAAATTCCTGAGAGCCCAGGGCCACTCCCGCAATGTCCGGTGAGGATCGAATCCTAGCAGCCAAGGCCTCTATACAGAGCACAAACAGTAACGGAGAAAGCGGACACCCCTGTCGGGATCCATTGCGGATCTGGAAGACAGGAGACATGGCCCCCTTCAATTTTATGGACGCCGATGGCGTAGAGTATAGAGGGGCAATGGCTGCAGCAAACGCCCCCACCACCCCAATACAGGCCAGGAGGGATCGCAGGAAAGGCCAGCCGAACCTGTCAAAGGCCTTCTCAGCATCTAGACTAAGTAAGACCA
>NW_017318704.1:0-474 GCF_000935625.1 Nanorana parkeri
AGTTGGGAAGTTTTACATGATCACCATACCTTTCCATTGCACCTGGTCCTCAGGGCTCATTAACACTGGAGTTGCTGGGTTTAGGAAATGAGATGGGAAGTATATACAAATGTACCTGCCTGTTTTGCAGGCAAAATGCATGTATTTACTTTTTTCACTGCACAGCAAATCCCCGCATGTTATTGTACTGCCGTGCATTGCATGCACACTGGGAGCAGTGTTGGGGTGCCGTACCATGTAACGTGCGATGCACTAAATGCACAGATCACGCTAGTTTAGTGCAGCACTATGGTGTGAATGGGCACTTTTAGGTCTAGTTCACACCAGCGCCAGTGTGTTCCTGCAGAATTCAGTGCTGAAACGCACTGGATCACATTTTGGCCGGGGCACTGCGTTCTGGCGTGGGAGGGGGCGGGGGCATTGCATTGAAGTCAATGGCACCACAGCCACAATCCCCCCCCCCCCCCCCCCCCC
>NW_017318705.1:0-474 GCF_000935625.1 Nanorana parkeri
GACTTCTACAGTACAGAATAAGTGATGGAGAAGAAGGGGAGTGATATGTTGACTGACAGTGTCACAGCACAGTACCTGCAGGCTGCAGCTCTCCCGGCTGTCTGTCGTCTGCCGTCTGTGTTGGATCCTGATTCCCGCCAAGGAGCACCTCACATCGTCTTGACTGGACCTCGGGACCCCCCTCAGTCACCTCACCTCACGGCCACACCTTACTTGTAGCGCTGTGCCGTTGCCAGGCTGCCTGCTGGGTAATGCAGTCCTCTGGCCAGCAGCAGCTCTCCGGCTCCTCAGTCCCATGAAGATCGCCGCGGGCAGCGTGAGAGAGCTGCCGGCGGGCAGGGCCAGATCTAATGATAATTCAATATTATCATGTGGGCCAGAGATAATTCCATCTCGGGCCAGTCCTGGTCCGCGGGCCTTGAGTTTGACACGTATGCACTAGAGCCTTGGTTCTCAACTGGTGGGTCGTGACCC
>NW_017318706.1:0-474 GCF_000935625.1 Nanorana parkeri
ATTCTCTGAGGCAACCCATAGTGGACGAAGAACTTTTTCACTAATACTTTAGCCACAGTGGAAGCTCGCTGGTCTCTGGTGGGGTAAGCCTGAGCATATCTAGTAAAATGATCAGTTACTACCAAGATGTTTCCTTGTCCACTGGTGTCAGGCTCTAAACACAGGAAATCAATGCACACTAAGTCCATTGGACCTTGACTTTCAAGGTGGCTCATTGGAGCAGTTCTGTTCTGTAACGTCTTCCTCTGAATACAACGTATACAGGAATGACAATAGCTTTCTGTCTCGGTTTTCATGTAAGGCCAGTAGAATCGATCCCAAACTAATTTAAAAGTTCTATCAGATGCCAGGTGACCGTGTTCATCATGCAGTGCCTTCAGCACACTCTTTCGGTACTTCTCAGGAATGAACAGTTGAAGGTAAAACCATCAGCGGGGCCCCTTCGGTAGACCACCCCTTCCTGAAGGTGCAATC
>NW_017318707.1:0-474 GCF_000935625.1 Nanorana parkeri
GGAGCTCAGTGAATTCAAGCTTGGTACCGTGATCGGGACCTTTCCTATCGGAGTGCCGTGGTCCCCCCTGATTCCCTCTGCAGCCTATTTTTCCCTTTGTGTGTCTATTTCTCTCATTTTTCCCTTTCCTTTCTTCACTTCTTCCTAGGTTCTTATGGTGTTTTATAAAACTTGACGCACATGATATAGACTGACTACTTGATGTATAGCCTATAACTCTTGCCTCTTTACTTGTATGGCCTCGCTGGTGTCCTGCAGCAGCAGCAGGTTGCTGGCGACACCTCTTTAGGCCTTGAGATAATCCGTTTGTTCACAGGATTTATGCATATATCTCTCTTGTGTTATGTTCTATTTTTTGTTTTTATTTTTATTATATTATTATTTTCTTTTCCATTATTTTCTATTGGCTACACTATGGACGACATACTATGGATCATTATTATACTGTAGAACTGCTATGATGTTTTGCCAAAC
>NW_017318708.1:0-206 GCF_000935625.1 Nanorana parkeri
ATTCAAGCCTGTAAAGCATTGCAATTGTGATCACTCGATCAAAGCTCAGGCTTCTACACATTTTCAAACTGGCAGAGCTCGTACGGGGTACGGAGTTTCATTTAGGAGAGATGGGGAAGGACAGCTGGACTTCAAACTCCATTAAATCACCTCATGCAACATCCAGCCGTCCTCGCTCTAAATAGAGCTGCCCATATTCCCGTATC
>NW_017318709.1:0-474 GCF_000935625.1 Nanorana parkeri
TATTTTGGCTAGGATAGTAGTCCCTTACCAGGATGGCTGCAACGCTGGAATCTTGGCTTCAGCGGATTCGGGATCAGGCGTCAACCCATGGCCCGGATTGGGTGAGTCGGCAGCTAGATGATGTATTCCCCACACCATCTCAGGACTCCGGTAGGAAGAGGAGGAGTAGGCCGCTGGAGCGCCTGAGCCCTGAGGTCACCTTGGGTCGGAAGAGGACGAGGCTGAGTCCCGCAGGGGAACGAGGAGTCTCGCAGGGGAACGTTCAGCTGCAGCACAGAACTCCAAAGGGGGGGAGGAAGGGGAGTAGTACTGCTAAACAGGGTGTTAGGAGCATTGTCAGGAGGGGGAGGAGTAGTGCTTCACGCTCTGGGGTGGCTGTGAGTTTCCCTCTCACCACCCGACAATGTGAGGAGAGGGAGGGGTTGGAGGGGGTCCTGGGGACAGGACAGGCTTCATGCAGCTCTCTGGGAGCTG
>NW_017318710.1:0-474 GCF_000935625.1 Nanorana parkeri
AAGAGGTGACATCACTGATAATGAGAGTGGTGACATCACTGCTTGGATGTATAATTGTTACACTGTATAAAGAATGATAAAATTGCTATTAAAAAAAGAAAAACACAAACAGATAATAATAGATATAGAGGATAATCACATAGAATAATATCCCCTCGCTCTGTGTACATGGTCATCCGCCGTCATCTTTCATGTTCTGGTAAGGGGCATCTTTTGGCAGCTGATGAGTTCAGTTGCTCATTTCACACCCAGAGATGAAGTCTTTGTAGAGGGGCTCTCGGCTCCCCGGGGCCCGGGTCTCAGCTCCTCTTTAATGTGTTTCTTTTAGGTTAGAGGAAAAATCAATATGGTGGAGGGCATGAAGTGTGTCAGATCTGGGGGTGTCCCCAGGAACACACATGCTCATCACTTTGTATGTGTTGGATGAACTCCATCGACTTTTTTTCAACGTATGTATGTATCTATGTATGTATG
>NW_017318711.1:0-474 GCF_000935625.1 Nanorana parkeri
CACCGCTTGCCTCTTTGTCTCCTTTGGGAGCCGCATAATACACTTCACATTACTGATCTCCGTCACCTGCAGAGACGGGGGGAGGGGAGATCATTATTGGGGGTCACACCCCGTGACTGACCCCAAGACTAAGGCCGGGGTCACATGATAGAATATTATGGATTCCTATGGCAGGTTGACGCGTTTCGCTCACTGGCGGCCTCCAGTGAAGGTCCCACGGGAAGGGGGCGGGTCCTCGGGTCAGGTGACCCATCTGTGGCTCTATCAGGTGTCGGCCATATTGTGCAAAGCCTCCGGTGGGGGAGGACGGAGCGGAAATGGAGAGCTTGTACCCCATGGTCCAGGGGAGACTGTGTCATGTGACGTGTCGGGTGACCTCTCACCTTTGGGGATGTGCGCAGGACGACGGAACGCTCATCCGGATATTTCTCCAGCCGCCACGGCCCCTTACTGGAGGACTTCCTCAACACCAGC
>NW_017318712.1:0-474 GCF_000935625.1 Nanorana parkeri
ATTAGAGTGTAAGCTCCTCTGTACAGAGACTGATGTGGGGGTTGAGTGTACTGAGGTCGGTCACATGACTGGGTCTTGTCTATAATAAGTGATCTGGATGCAATGTACTCTGGGGCGGTGTTGTCATGGCTGCCACCTCTATGTCTCCTCAGACTTCCTGTGGCTGGCAGGGGTCAGGGGTCAGGGGTTAATATCGGGGGAGTGGTCTCAGGCAGGTCACATAGCAGCACAACATCCACTTCTGGGACATGGAAAGAGATAAAGTGAAATCTGGAGGAAAACAGGAAAGTTCTCTGACCGCTGTGTCCTGATCACTGAGACAAACAGGATTATGAACTGAGGACTCAGCGCATCCGCCACCTCCGGAGGGGACACAGAGGAGTCTGCGATGGTCCATAGGTCAGAGAAATGTTCTGGACATTTTATATTAGGATGTGTGTGTACGGGGTATGTGCGCTCTGTGTGTACGGGGTA
>NW_017318713.1:0-474 GCF_000935625.1 Nanorana parkeri
TCCTCTCGGTTATTTGTGGTGATTAGAGAACAACTTCCTCTCGTATTTCTATACATTAGTATGGTGAGGAATTTGCAATGGTGGGTGTGTCTTAGTTTGAGTTCTTAAAGGAGAAGTACGAGGTCAGTGTTTTCCCCCATAGTCCTCCTTAGGCTAACGGGAGGACACAAACTAGCGTCCTCCCGTCACCCTAGGCTCAGTATATAGGGAGCTGCAGCTCGCGGTATAAGAGACGCCGCAGCCGGGACGGATCCCGACAATTATGTCTGGCACCTCCGGTAATTCCTATGGCTCCCGCTGACACCTGGAGGAGCTCGGCGAGTCTTACCGATGGTGGTGACAACGGTGCAGCAGAAGAACAGCGAGCTCAGGAAGGTCCAGCTCTCTCCAGACTTCACATAGGGAGCAATGAGCGGCCTGGAGCGGTTCATAAAACTGTCCTCATCTGCAGAGAGAGAAGAGAGGAGCACTGAC
>NW_017318714.1:0-474 GCF_000935625.1 Nanorana parkeri
GCACTAGGAAAGGCGCCCCTCTCTTTGTTTCTTTCTAGATGCTCCAGTTCCCTTGACTACTGTGGGGCTGCATCTTGCAGATATGCTCAGCACTCCTCCTTAGTGTGAGGGACACGGATTGCCTTTGGCGCTTCTCAACAACAAAATATATATATATATACAGGGCTCAAAATTTCCACTCGCCCCCTCGCAATTGGCGAGCGAAAATTGCGTGGGGGCGAGTGGAAAGTCATCGGGGAAGGGGTGCGGGCGCCGCCGGCAGTATGAGGAATCTGCCGCCGCTTCAGCAGCGGCGATCACCCGGTCAGCTCTCCCCCTTCTCTTCTCCTCTGCGGCCGCTCTATAGCTGCAGCGGCTGAAGAGGAGAAGAGACGGGCGAAAGTTCAGCTCAGCTGGCTGTCCGTCATCTGCAGTCTCCGCCCACGTTAGCTGACATAGGCTGGGAGGAAGACTGCAGAGCTGTGATTGGCTGGA
>NW_017318715.1:0-474 GCF_000935625.1 Nanorana parkeri
AAACTTGACTGCTGTTTTAGAACAGCAATGAAGCAACTAACTTTACAGCCATTCATGAAGGTTAAACAGTGTTGGTCTTGAACAAATCAGTGACTCTTTCCTGAAAGCATTTAAAACAGCTGAGTCCATCATTTATCTTGGACACTTCAATTTGATTAACAGACCTGACAGCAGAAGGCCATGGTCTGGGGGACTGCAGTATTTATCACTCATGGGAGTAGCTTGAAATTTCTACCTGTCATCGCTGACATGTTAATTGAAAGAAAAGCTTATGTTGTCTGTGGCTTCATGAATGCTGTTTATACAAGTACACAGGTAGAAGTAATCTGTCTGCAGAGGCTCAGCTCTCTAGGAACTAGATTAGTGATACAACAATGCATTGATGTGTATACACTTTTGTGTTAGAGTTTTTCTGCAATAAAATACTTTTCCTACAGGCAAAATTAACAAAATACAGGAAAGATTGTGAACGTT
>NW_017318716.1:0-474 GCF_000935625.1 Nanorana parkeri
TGGCGGGGTGGTGGCTGTGGTGCTATTGACTTAATGGCACCTCCACACCCCCTCCCATCCCACAACAAAGTGAGCTGGCCGGGTTGCGTTCCAGAGGCAAAACGCACTGAAACGCACTCTTTATAGTGTGACTGGGCCCTGACAACAGTATTTTTTTAAAAAGGATGATTTTTTTTTTGTAGCATGCATTTTCCGTTTTTGAAGAGGGGTGCTTCACTTACCTGATCTCTATGCACCTGCTGCTCCTGATCGAGGGGTTAACTCCCTGTGTCCCAGACCTTTCTTACCCTCTGATGGTATCTGCCTCCTCCTTGCTCTTCTCCAAATCCGATGCCACGGCTGGATGCTGGAGGAGCTGGAGCCTCTGCATGTCGATGGAACCGGGCCCAGGCTCTCTCATCTCTCAGGGAAGGAAGGAAGCAAGTGGCGCTGCTGGCACCCCATTCTCCCCACGAGGCCCGCAGTGTCAGATGG
>NW_017318717.1:0-474 GCF_000935625.1 Nanorana parkeri
AAATATATATGTTATATAAAATTATATGCTATACTGTACATATCAATACATCAACAATGATATATACACACCTGTCTTCATGTACTTTGATGCGCAAGAGGTATTGCTGCCTCTGTTTTCACTGTAGGAGAAAACAGTTACATTGTATTGCATATTACACTGGAGGCCAGAGAGGGCACAGATTGTGGCGGTGTCATTACAGAGGATAACGGTGGACCCATTATCTGCCTTGGTCTCATACATTTCTGCACCTCGTACAGCAGACCAAACAATCTCCAGGGTATCCCCAGATACAAAGGCTGGGGTGATATCACTCGGGCAGCAAGGAGCTGTAGAATAAAAATATGTCAAATTTGGTGCTAAATTGCAAACAAAAAGGCATTAAGTACATTTAACATTTGCCAGTATCCATTTCTACTCTCATCCTTCAGCTGTCTGCAATTCCATCTTTTTACACTGTGCCTAGGGTACAAA
>NW_017318718.1:0-474 GCF_000935625.1 Nanorana parkeri
GAAGGGGGTTTAACACCGCGGATGTCAACTGGTTAAGGCGGAACTTTAAAAAAATCTTTGCAAACTATAATTACGGCACCTTTGACATGCTGCATTGACCGGTTCCCCTTGTGCACCCTTTGTGCTGTGTCCACATGTATGGGCTTACACTGACCAAAAATTAGGACCTACCTAAACTAAAAATGGTGCTGGCATCATTGAAGAGGGAGAAAACAAGTCATTGCTGCTTGAGGAATATGGAGCTCAATGAGGATTTATTTTGGGGTCAGCGTATATCGATGAAGCACATTTTAAATTGATAGGATTTAAGGGTTACTGGTGGACTACAGTTCCACTTTAAGAATAAATCTGGTCAGCCAGGATACTATGGAATCGGTGTGATGGTCTGTCTTAAGGTGCCCACACACTCTGCGATAATCGTACGATAATCACGAGAAATCCCGCGATCGTACGATTATCGCAAGGTGTGTGGAA
>NW_017318719.1:0-474 GCF_000935625.1 Nanorana parkeri
AGTCTCATTGTCACAGGTCGGCTAGAACTATGAGGTGCATGAAAAGCACTCACCTCATAGTTCTCCTCTAACCACTTCAAGACCAGGTGTTTATACCCCCTTCCTGGCCAGGCCATTTTTCAGTGTTCAGCGCTGCAGTACTTTGACTGACGTTTATTCCGTCATGCAACGTTGTACTGAAATGAATTGTATACCATTTTTTGGTGACAGATAGAGCTTTCTTTTGGTGGTATTTAATCACTACCACGGGGGTTTTTTTAAACTAAAATTAGGAAAAATTACTGAAAATTTTGAAAAAAATAAGTTTTTTTTTACATTATGTTAGGAAAAATTATGTTAGGAAACATTTATTATTACCCAGTTTTTTGGTAAAATATAAAAGTCGGGGTCACATCGGGTAAATAGTCAAGCAAAACAGATGACAAACGTACTTATCAATTTGTCACCAGCTTTACAGTAAGGTGCACACGGAAT
>NW_017318720.1:0-474 GCF_000935625.1 Nanorana parkeri
GGTCAGTGTCCTCCTATGTTATTGTAGTGTGTACCCCTAAAATTGGGGACACATTGTTTACATGGCCCAGGGAGGACACACACTGCTGGATACATGTTGTCTACAGGGTCCATGGGGGACACACACTGCTGGGGACACCAGTGCTGATATCCATTTAATTCAATGATACATTCAATTTGTGATTCTCCGATATCCACTAATGTGGAATTGTTCAAGAAACTTTTGGACGATTTCTTAAGGGACCGTAATATACAGGGGTACAGGTAAGATACAGGGGTACAAGTAATATACAGGGGTACAGGTAAGATACAGGGGTACAGGTAATATACAGGGGTACAGGTACTCCTAGAATGAGATCCTAATAGGTTGGACTTGATGGACTAATGTCTTTATTCAACCTCAAATACTATGTAACTATGTAACTTCATTCCAAATTCCCTGTACTGCGTGTGGCGCATGGAGAGTTAAAGCTGA
>NW_017318721.1:0-474 GCF_000935625.1 Nanorana parkeri
AGGAGCGCTCCCTTCTATTTACATTGGGGTCAGTGTGACACAGCGCACGCCGACGGGGCCGCTGATTACCTCCGAGCGTGCTGCCCATATAAGGAGCGCGCTCGCATGGTGTGTATATACCAACGTGCGTCTGTGTGTACATTTGTCTGCCATTGACCGCAAATTCATCCCGAGTCCTCAACGTGACCCGCAGCCGTTCTAACTGTCTCCAACCGCTCGTTTCCAACCGCCAATAACTATCCGCGCCACTTTGTAGAATATATAAACCACGATGGGGGAGGGGCACCGGGGAATTCAAAGGGAACCGGAGTCTTTTTACCGGGTTTAAAGGAGAAAAAGATTCATTCAAAGTGTTACTATAGGAGGGGGAAAAAAAATGACATATATGATATAGTCTATCAATTGCGACAACACAGAAATGTTTGTTCTTCCACATTTTCAAATGTTTTGCTCATATTTTATTTATTTATTATA
>NW_017318722.1:0-474 GCF_000935625.1 Nanorana parkeri
CAGCAGCCTGTGATCGACACAGAGCACAGAGGCAGCTATTTAAAAAAAGGAGACTGAGAGGACAGTTTAAAAAAAAAGTATGTTTTGTGTTCATATACAGCAACTGTATATTCCTTGGTGTACTTTGCTGGCATGTTTTTAAAAAAAAAAACATAGATCCCATAAAGGTGGAAATGGGCTTTATGCACCTGTGATCTAATGGAAAGCCATATATGTCTCGGTTAATAATACAAACCTGAGAGTGGGTGAGGTTGAAGATCAACATAAAGGCTGCTCCAGCCCACTCTGCGAAAATTCTGATGATGTTGGAAATCTAAAAAACAAAAAACAAAATGTTTAGTAAATTTTATAACTCAACTTCTTGTTGTCAGGAACTGAGCCATCAGCGGTAATTGATCGCTCAGTTCTTGATCTATAGAGCTGATATGTGACTGCTGCAGAATCACACGGCGGCTCTAATTAGGGGGATGAATG
>NW_017318723.1:0-474 GCF_000935625.1 Nanorana parkeri
TGTCACATTTCCCAAATACAATGCAATACAACAGCACACTGATATGCCTGAACCCACTCCATGTAATTCACACATGGGGCAAACTCAGTACTGTGCTCACCCTCCGTCGATCCACTTACCTCACAGACGCCCCCTTCAAGTGTCCCTGGGTGCAGAGCGGAGCAGCCATGTGTCACAGAGTCCTGCCGGCCGACTGGAACACCTGCAGCCCCTCCCATTACCGCGTGTCACTTCCTCCGGATCTCAGTGCAGCATAATTGATTCTCTGGCCGGCTGCCTGCTGTTCACTGCTGGGCTCACCCTCCCGTCTGCTTCTGTGCCCGGCTCCCGCTCTCCCCGCTCTCCCCCCTCTCAATCCCAAGCAGCCCCCCGCCGTCTCCACCACAAGCAGGCTCCCGCCCTCCCCCCTCTCCACCACAAGCAGTCACCGTTACTTAAACGGAGCTTCAGCTTTTACAAACAGGCTGTCAGACA
>NW_017318724.1:0-474 GCF_000935625.1 Nanorana parkeri
AAAGAGAGAGGAAGGAGTGTGAGAGAGGGGGGAGAGACAGATGGGGAGAGAGACAGAGGGGAGAGATAGAGGGGTGAAAGAGGGTGAGAAGAGGGAAGAGAGGGTGTCAGGAAGCCCGTACGAAGTGGACTGCGTCTGTGCATGCGCACGGCGTGACCCACAGTCGGCCCGTGCACTGTTGCGTAGACATCCGTGAGCATGTGCGCGCTTCACAACGTGTGCCTGTGCGTGCATCTATGATGTATTGAGGTGCCAAACGGGCTATTTAAGCTCAGCACCTCCATGTCTCCAGTGCTGAGTACTCCAGCTTTGTGCCTTGTATCCTGTGCCTGTTTCCTGTTGTGTTGTTTTCTTGTTGCACGACTACGAGTTTGTCTCTTGCTGCACTACCTTCCTGCCTGCACGTTGCCAACCTGGTCCGCCTGACTTCAAAAGGGGGAGAGAGAGATACAGTGAAGCAGCTAACAGACTTGA
>NW_017318725.1:0-474 GCF_000935625.1 Nanorana parkeri
GCACAGCTTATCAAAGTTGGCCCTTCTGAAATTTAGGGTTCCATTTAGGGTTCCATTTAGGGTCCATCCAGCCCACTTCCCTTTTCTGTATTCAATATTAAAGGTAATCACATTGTGATCACTATTACCCAGTGACTCCCCAATTACAATATCCTCGATTAACTCTGCATTATTAGTGACAATTAGATCTGGGATGGCTTTTTTTCTGGTCGGAATCTCACCCATCTGGTCCATGAAATTGTCTCGCAACATGTTCAGAAATCGGCCCGCCTTCGCCGAACCCGAGGTTCCATTGGCCCAATTCATGTCTGGGTAATTGGAGTCACTCATTTACGGCTAGTGTCCGTCATATCTAGCTCCAGCCATAAGGTTTCCACGTCTTCCCCATTATTTGACGCAATATCGTCCCTTATATGCATATTTAGATAATTTGTTACGTAAATGCAAACCCCCCCCCCCTTCTCCCACCTCTGT
>NW_017318726.1:0-474 GCF_000935625.1 Nanorana parkeri
CTAAAAGGGAGGGAGAAGTGATACATGAGGCGGTAGCTGTGAGGGGGATGAATTGTTTAAAACGTGATGGTTCAGTGGTTAGGTTGAGGTGGAATAGGCTTCCCTGAAGAGATGAGTTTTTTGGGAACGCTTAAAGGCAGTCAGAGTGGGAGACAGACGGACAGGTTTGGGTAAAGAGTTCCAGAGGATGAGAGAGACTCTAGAGAAGTGCTGGAGCTGGAAAGGAGGTATTGGGATGAGCGGAGTGGACGGTTAGGGTGATATTTTGAGACAAGGTTTGAGATATATCCGGGGGCAGAGTTGTGGATGGCTTTATAAGTGATTGTTAATATTTTGAATTTTATCCTTTGGGGAGTGGAAGCCAGTGTAGGGATTGACAGAGGGGGGTTGCAGACACTGAGCGATTGGTTAGGTGAATGAGTCTAGCAGCTTTATTCATGATATACTGAAGGGGGGATAGCCTGTGTAGAGGTA
>NW_017318727.1:0-474 GCF_000935625.1 Nanorana parkeri
TGGAGGACCTGACATCCGCAATCCGTAAGACCCAAAACAAACCTGAATGTCTTGTTGCCGTATACGTGTATTCTTCTGTTCTTTGTGTTCAGTGTTTGTTTCCCCACTCTCCTGAGATTGCCGTGGATCCGTCCGTGCGGACCGAGGGAGAGTATCCCTTGGAGAGTTGGTGTGTTATTACTGTTTATCCATAAGTGTTATGTAAGAAAAAGGGAAAAGTCATGGGAGTACAGATGAATGCAGATCCGAGAGTTGTGAGCTGTAAGCGAGCGAATTAAGGGGGCGGACCGGGCTGGACGCTAGTGAACAAGATATTCTGAAGCTGTATACAAATGTATGACCAATGCCTGACCGCACGGCCCAGATGTATGTACGGTTCTGTGTATGTGCTCTTATGTTTGCAGAAATAAAGAATTTTAAAAAAAATTAAAAAAAAGATGTCACCAGCACACCGTATTGCAGTGAAGAACACGT
>NW_017318728.1:0-474 GCF_000935625.1 Nanorana parkeri
AGAGAAGGGGGAAATGTATATGAAACAATCCCGAATACATTTTCCTGTAATCGAACACACAAAAAAGAAAATAAAAAAATAGATGGACATAGGCCAAAGATTGCGACTTCTGCCTGGATCGATCCAGAGAAGGAGGATATATAACTCTCCCATCATCTAACCTCCCCGGCCATACAAGCAATGTCTTCTACAATCAGTACCACCACATCATATCTCGACAATACCCTCCACATTCTGCTTGTGCGCTGGCTCCATTACCTTGCCTATCTCTACCACCATCACGTTGCCTCTCTCTCCACTATTACCCCATCACCTATCCGACCATGTTATCCTGTCCAGCTCCACACATGCGCCATGAGGTTTTTCTTCCACACTCCCATCTCTCTCCCTCCTCCACCACGTCTCTCCTCCACTACTCCACTCCTATTCCTCCATTTTATGATCCCCAAAGCACATTCAAAATATGACTTTACA
>NW_017318729.1:0-473 GCF_000935625.1 Nanorana parkeri
TTACCACGCGATAAATCGCTCAGTGTGAACGGGGCCTAAGGCTAGAAACTGCCAGATACACATTGAGGATTGACCACTTAGTACAGGGTCAATAAGCACTTCTTTCATAGAAAAGGAGTTTAAAAAGAGGGTGCAATGGGAAAGTCTTTGTAGCCTTAAGACTAAGAACATCACTGGTAGATCCTCTAGTTTCAGAGTGGTGCACTGCACTGAAAAGAGACAAATAATACTTTTTAATATGGGAGGATTTGCAGTAGACTGTGACCCGACTGTGACTCTTCAGGGGCAAACTCATCTAACATGGAATAAATATTCTGTGGGAGAAGGTGTGGGAGAGCACTTGTGGCCTCTGAGGCCAGAGCAGCAATTAAATGAAGTGACCAGACCATAAAGTCTTGCATGCCTGTAGGTAACAGCTAGCTCCACCCAACTGATTCCTATTGGCTGCCACCTGCCAGATTCTTCTAGCAGGT
>NW_017318730.1:0-473 GCF_000935625.1 Nanorana parkeri
CTTATTTTCGGGGAAACGCGCTATGAAGAACGAAGTTGATATTATCTACATAGTATTGAGATATTCTGTGTTGCTTTGGAAAGCACCTAGAAGCATACATATCTTTGGCTAAAAATGGGAATGCATTGCATTTTGTTTTCTGTATTTTACTCTTTTGCACTCCTGAGTCCGGCTGGAACCTGGTGTTGCTTAAAAGTACAGTACATTTAAAGTAGAACTAACAGCCCCTGTATAACAGTCTAATGCAGTATCAAACCAAGTTACTGTGATGCACAAGCCTTTTTGAGGTAGCCAAAAACATCTTTATCCCTCCCTGACTAAGCCAAAAACTCCTTCATTTGTGTCTCACACGCTTCCCCTCACAGACACTGCAGCTCACAGTGGTAGGGTTTCAGCAACAGAAGCAGTACTGTCAATCAAGAAAGAAAGGCATGGGCAGGACTAGGTGTGGCCAGGTGCTGACTGACAAGCTA
>NW_017318731.1:0-473 GCF_000935625.1 Nanorana parkeri
ATCGGCCCCGATACCGATACTAGTATCGGTATCGGGACATCGCTACTAATTACGTTTATAAGTTTCAAGTTAATGCAGAGAAAATTGTTCCTGTTTTTCCATGGAGGGGTACCAACAACTTTGTCCACATCTGTAAATTTCCATGATCCATCCACTAATTCTTGGTAAACCGTACAGGCCAATATTTTGTGCAGTCAACATGTTAACTACAGAAGTGCTTCCTGGTTTTAATTTCTCTGTAGTAATCAAGTTGCATAGCTGTGTACAAAAGGAGTGTTGCACTGCATCAAACTTACTCGGCTCCTAACGCTTGGCCAGCTTTGGTATCAATACAAAATAAACGGTCTTTATACCATACTGGCTCCATACTGGTGTATGACAATACTTCACCTCTGGTAAAAAGGTCACTTTAATCAATCGATGTTCCCATTCATAGGTTGGACTTGATGGACGTATGTCTTTATTCAACCCCA
>NW_017318732.1:0-473 GCF_000935625.1 Nanorana parkeri
CCATATCTGGGCATATCTAAACCCAAAAGCAGAAATGTAACGTATTGCAGTTTACCAATCCTTAGCTGTGGTGGCTTCATTAGTTTTCTCCTTTTTCAGGCTTTTTTTCCTTGTGTTTTCACCTGGTTATCCAGCCAGTAGTTTGTAATTTTCCATCTTCCTTTAATAGGCAAGCTGTCTAGCAAAAGTGGCGAATGGAGGGTTGAGAAAAAACATTTAACAGTAACGGAGGTGTTTTAATGGTCAGCTTTTATTAATATAAAACCTTTACCCCAAAAGGAAACAACATATGCTGTAACATCTTAAAAGGTGCTAGCTAAAGCTCGGATTTTATTTCTTTGTCAAGTCCATCTATCATTACCTTCTCCACAGGGTGACAAGGCTGCTGTTCAAAGGTGGCTCCATTATGCCTCCGTAGAGTGGAGCCACCCTGAGACAGGAAGTGTGTTACTGGCCGGATCACCAGGTGAAAA
>NW_017318733.1:0-473 GCF_000935625.1 Nanorana parkeri
AAAAGAAAATTACGGTAAGTATGATTAAATTTTCCGTTTTGACGTTGAGCATGGCACAGAGATGACACAATTCATCCGGGACACAAGTGGAGGCACTTTCCATTAACTTAAATGCAGAATGCCCCTTTAACGTTTTTAAATCCTGTGATGAAAAACTTCATATCTAGATAAGCACTGCAAAAAAGTCAGCAGACAGTTTCTTACCTGCTGGGCCATATAAGAGATAGTGCCAGCGCATCCATTCGCTGTCCAAGGATAAAGCATGGTAATGGCTGACATGCCAAATTAGATATTTTACAATATCCGCTGATTTCAAACAGAATATTGCTTGGCTTCAAGTCCCTGCCAGGAGAAGGAAAACAGTAGCCGTTGTGTGTTAAACAATTTTTACAGAGGTCTTCTTGGGTCCTAAGAGAAAAGATGGAAATATATGTATATACTGTATACCAGGGCTTAATATTTCCACTCGCCTG
>NW_017318734.1:0-473 GCF_000935625.1 Nanorana parkeri
GACCAGATGGTGGAGGTCCCAACTAGGAAAAATGCCATCCCTTATTTAATCATTACTAATAAAACTGAGTTAATTGAGGATATTATTATTGGGGAGACACTGGGAAATAGTGATCACAATGTGATTACTTTCTATATTGGATACAGGAAAGGGAAGCAGGTTGGTAGGACAAGAACCCTTAATTTCAGAAGGGTTAACTTTGATAAACTGCGCCACCTAGTGGGGGACATCAACTGGGAAAATTTATTTCACCAACTGAAACCAAAAGTGGGAATGTTTTAAAAACACCTTACATATTGCCATTGCCAAATGCATACCGTTGGGTAATAAAAGTAAAAGATCACAAACAAAACCTGTATGGCTTAATAAAAATGTAAAGCATCACATAAAGGAAAAGCGAGTGGCATTTATAAATTATAAGATAGAGGCGACGGCATTGTTGTTCGTTAACTACAAAGAATGTAATAAAAGAT
>NW_017318735.1:0-473 GCF_000935625.1 Nanorana parkeri
TATTACTTTCAATAAAAAAACCATATGCTTAAAAAAAAAAATAACAAATAATTCTAAATGTCAAATAGCGCCTTTTTGCGAAACGGTAAAAAACATGAAGTAACGCTAAACTGTAAATAAATGACTTATGTTAGGTATGGTGCAAAATATGGTGCACATGTATATTATGTGTGTGTGGGAGGAGGGGGGTTTGTGTTTTATTTATTTAATCATATATTTTTTATATTTTTTCCTGTTAGGGTGGCTGTTATTTCCTTTTTGAAAAAGAAATGAAGGACACAAATCCTTAATCTCTTTTTTCTGAAGCCTCAGCACTCAATGAATGTAAATCATTCAGTAAAGAGGCTTCACATTCATTCAGAAACTGGTGATAGTAAAATATTAACTATCCATAAGTTTATGAATGGGTAGAAGCCTCTGTAATCAGTGCTACTACCCATTCAGAAATTCATGATTGAACAGGAAGTGATGTA
>NW_017318736.1:0-473 GCF_000935625.1 Nanorana parkeri
CTGAGAAATGACTGATATTAATATAGTGTCGTGGAACGTCCCGGGGCTCAACTCTCGAATCAAGCGCTCACTGGTGTTCCAGCATCTGGACTCCTACAGACCTCATGTTTGTATTCTTCAGGAGACCCAACCTGACTGGCGGCAGGGTACTCAGCCGAAGAAGGCTTGGGTGGGTCATTACTATCATTCTACATATTCAACCTATGCCAGGGGAGTCAGTATACTGGTGCACAAGGCAGTGGCGTTTGACCTCTTAGATCTCAAACTAGACCCGGAGGGCCGCTATGTGGTGATGTATGCCAAAATATTACATAGGATAGGGAAATGGTGGTGGTGGGCCTCTACATCCCCCCCCCCCCGGCCTCGGTACAGCTTCTGAACAAATTGCTACCTCTCATTGCTGGCTTTGCCACCGAGAACGTCCTTATACTCGGCGACTTCAATATGGTGCCCTCCCCCGCTGTGGACCGGAT
>NW_017318737.1:0-473 GCF_000935625.1 Nanorana parkeri
AACCGCAAATAGGACAACCGAAAAAAAAAATTTATAATTAAGAAAACGGCTGCCACTGCAAACTGGTTTTAAAATTCTAATATGTTTCCCATCGATGGCTCCAACACAGTTTGGGAAGTTGCATGAAGTTGAAAACAATCCTGCAATTTCCAGCCACTCCTCTTTGCTGGGTTTCTTCATGACGAGATCATGCAGGACCTCCCAAATCGCTATGCATGTTTCTTTGATCAACTTGCTTGCTGTTGATTTGCCAATCATAAACGAGAATTGCATATTAGCCAACGAATGTCCAGTCGCTAAATACCTAAGAATTGAAAAATAAAAGCAAGGATTTAATTAGTTAATTTGTCTATTTTGTTTCCACAGTCGATATCATAAAAACTAAGTGGAAGAGCATTAAGCACGCCTTTACACGACACCGTAGAAAGCAGTGGGAATACCGTAGTGGCTCGGCTGCCAGTGCCCCATACCGC
>NW_017318738.1:0-473 GCF_000935625.1 Nanorana parkeri
CTCACACTGGGCGGGGAGAAAATTTCCACAAATGAGCTTTAGACTGCCGGCTCTGCCTGCGCAAAATGGCGGTGTGGGCGGAGACTCCCGGCATTTTACAAAGGGCGTGGCCTACACGTCATGTCTGGAGGTGGGTTCATAGGCTCCTCCTCCTTTGTGTCGCGGGATTTAAGACGCTTACACCGGTACATCGTTGATATCGCAGCCAATAAGGAAGGAGTGCCAGGGACACGTGACCTTAGGCTGGGGGCGGGACTTCCCCCGCATTCATCGGGGATGTAAAACGGGCTGATGTTTGTGTACTGAAAACGGCGTGTGGGATGGAGAGTCGATCCATGGAAGACACCCCACAGGAGTGTGACGGAGGGAATGTATACCGGAGATGTATTCTACTTCCGGGAGTTCTGTGATCCTTTAATATCTCCTCTCCGTAGGAGAAATCTCCCCTTCCCCCCTCCTGAGGAGAAATCTCC
>NW_017318739.1:0-473 GCF_000935625.1 Nanorana parkeri
GCATACATAGATCGGTCACCAGCATTTCATGGTTCGATGTGCAAATAAAATTGGTTTTATTGCAAACTGATTTCACATAGGTCAATAAGCCAACTTTCGGGGCCACATACTGTGTCACATTGAGGAAGGGACTCTGCGAGGCCCCACAATGTTAGCTTATTGGCCTATGTGACATAGAGAAGATACATTCACCCGATCCTCAATCCCATGTTGGTGAGTGCTCACCTCTTTCTCCCTCCGCTCCAGCTGTGGTATGTCCTTCGGGTCCTCATGTCTAATGGATGTCAATGGACTGCCTTAGACGTGATGATGTCATGGGTCCTAGACCAGGGGAGTCCCGAGCCCAGGGGAGTAGAGACTGTGGGGACTGGTCTAGCAGCCAGGCGGGACTGAGAATCAGGTCAGTATAACTTTTTCATTTTAGCACCTACACCAAAATGAGCAGATAACCCTTGCAGTCAAAGGTTTCTTAA
>NW_017318740.1:0-473 GCF_000935625.1 Nanorana parkeri
TTGGTAGGAGCATATCACCCTCTCTTTAGGTCATTTGCGGCATGTATGGGCTGCTCAAGGCCAATATCAATGCCTGCTTGCATGTGTTTGCGCTATATTTGGTTTGGTTATTATTGCAATGAACCACATTCTATCTGTCTTTTACACAGGCACGATGTCTGACCGGTTTTCTAAACCAGACTTCCTTCCACAATTCATAGATCACTCTGGAGAGTCAGTTCCCGTGACTATTGTGACCGTTCTAAACGAATGGAGGCATATAGTCAATTAGCTACATTGGCCCAGACCGTTTACCCCAAGGCAGATAGAAATTATGTGAAGCATAAAATAGCTAACATGAGAACGGTGTACAGAAAAGAACAAAATAAGATTGCGGCCTCAAAGAAATCAGGGGCAGCTGCAGAGGACATGTACCAGTGACGGCTGTGGTAATATGAGTCACTTTGCTTTCTAGACGATGAGGAGGAAGCTCG
>NW_017318741.1:0-473 GCF_000935625.1 Nanorana parkeri
GCATTAAGGTAAACGCCCAGACCTTAATACTACTTTAATCTTCTACATTTTAAAACAAATTTAATTTGACCATGTATTTTATTTGACTGACTGGATATGTTTTTAGAAATGA
Organism: Nanorana parkeri; assembly: GCF_000935625.1. NCBI lineage: Eukaryota > Metazoa > Chordata > Amphibia > Anura > Dicroglossidae > Nanorana > Nanorana parkeri. The sequence goes on from NW_017318741.1 coordinate 113, forward strand.
AAATGGAAAAACTTGGTTAGTTTTAGATCAGGGTAAGGGTGATACCACACTTTACATTTTACAGTTTGAATTACAATCTCATTTAAGGTCTGTGTCAATGGCCTTCTTAGATCATTCAGAATTCATTGACAGATAACCTTGACCTGAATTTGACCTCCTCCTGACCTTCCTTTTCCCTGCATCAAGAGTGTTTTCCATTTCCATAGACTTGTATGGCAATGCAAAACCTGTCTGACACAAACAAAAGCCTGGAAACACAGGTGGCTAGATTTATCAAGAGCTATGTAATGCAAGCACCTGTCCGAGTTTGATATACATTGAATGCAGGGGCGTATCTGCCGCGAGGCAAACAAGGCGTTTG
>NW_017318742.1:0-473 GCF_000935625.1 Nanorana parkeri
AATTTAAGTTTATAAAAAATAAATAAACATAAAATATTTGAAAAAGTTAGAAAAAAAACATTTTCGATTTCGGCCCAACATTTTTTTCCCTTCCGGTTTCGGTTTTAAAATTTTCATTTCGGTGCACCTCTAATTTATTTAAAGGAGAACTATGAGGTGAGTGCTTTTCACTCACCTCATAGTTCTAGCCGACCTGTGACAATGAGACTGTCACAGGTCGGCTCAGTAGATCGGGAGGTGAGCGAACACATACCGGCATTCGCTCACCTCTCGATCCTGCTACAGCTCTCTGCCGTGACAGGGTCGGCCAGCACCCCCCCCCCTCCAATCTGCCAGCGCTGACTGGCGGAACGAACGGGGGAGGGGGCGGGTACAGCTGGCTCTGCCTCTAGATAGGCAGAACCAGCGGTCACTCACGCAGCTGGGTGGATCTCGGCGTCTCAGTATACCGCGAGCTGTAGCTCGCGGTATAC
>NW_017318743.1:0-473 GCF_000935625.1 Nanorana parkeri
AATAACCCTAACATTCATGGGATCACTAAAGGGCATACTGATTCAAACTTCATATGTTCGCAGATGACATACTGCTTTCACTATCCCAACCCTTAATCTCACTCCCCAACTTATTTAAACTTCTTCAATCTTTTGCCAGGGTCTCGAATCTAGTAGTCAATGAAGAAAAGTAATTTGCCCTAAACATTACACTACCACAATTCTCAGTAGTCAATCTCAGTCAATCTTTTCCTTTTAAATGGCGATCATCACATTTAAAGTATTTAGGCAATCAACATCACCAGTGCTCACGCATCCCTATATGCTGTGAACTACGTACCCATTTTCAAACACCTACAGGAACTTTTGTCCTCCTGGGCGAAGCATAACCTATCCTGGCTGGGTAAAATCCATGCGGTGAAGATGACTATCCTCCGTAAGCTGTTGTACCTTTTCCGCACTTTGCCTATACCCATCCCACGATGCGCCTTTGC
>NW_017318744.1:0-473 GCF_000935625.1 Nanorana parkeri
TTGGACATTATATTTTTCACCCCTTCTCACACCCACAATGCCGATGGGGGCTGAACTTGGCCTTAAACGGCCTCGGGAGTGTCACTATGCTTCTCAGCGACCCCGAAAACTATGGATTCGACACTAATCTCGGTCATTTTGGACATTATATGTTTCACCCCTTCTCACACCCACAATGCCGATGGGGGCTGAACTTGGCCTTAAACGGCCTCGGGAGTGTCACTATGCTTCTCAGCGACCCCGAAAACTATGGATTCGACACTAATCTCGGTCATTTTGGACATCTTGGTCATTTTGGACATTATATGTTTCACCCCTTCTCACACCCACAATGCACTGCAGCGCCATGTAGTGGCGAGTTAACGTAAAATGGATAGGCTATAAACCTTCTCCATGAAAAAACACATATATGTGCCAAATTTCATGGTGATTGGTCAAACGGTGTTGGAGTTTAGCAATCTCATACATATATA
>NW_017318745.1:0-473 GCF_000935625.1 Nanorana parkeri
TCCCTGGCCCTCAAAATGATGGACACTTCTCCGCAAGCATACGCCCTGTTATCGGAGACGTTGTGTGCCGCAATGAGCAGCGAGGCTAAGTTCACGTCTTTTCCCTCCAGTATGTCCTTCCTCAAATTAACTGGAACGAAATGCGCTGGTGTGATGTTGGGAGGGCTGGCAGCCACACCTGCGGTCGGAGGGCTGGCAGCCAAACTCTGGGGTACCAGGAACATCCTGCACGGCGGCCGTAGGGACAACCATGGCCTGCCTTTCTAGAGTCTCGGTTCTGTGCTGGAGGTCGTGTAGCGAGGTTGTAATAATGTTCAAAGTGGAGTGAATTTGTGTCAACGATGTGACAACAGTCTGCAGAGCTGACACTAGCGGCTGACACTAGCGGCTGCGGGGGGAAACAGCAATCTGAACAGCTCCACCTTCCTCACCGTGGCCGAAAAGGGGATACCCCTCTTCTGAAGCTCCAGAGC
>NW_017318746.1:0-473 GCF_000935625.1 Nanorana parkeri
CCATGGCACACCACAGGTCAGTATTCATCTGCACTTACAGTTATTCATGATGAGATTCCGAACACAAATATATATTTGTTTGATCTGGATTCATTACTGAATACAAGTTTGAGAGTTTAATACTACTTTAATGCTGATCACACTGTGAAGTTTCAATTAACGATAATAATTTATAATGTGGAAATAAATAGATGCTCCATGATTAAAACCGCATTGTGCCAAAATAGATGAAAGAAGTATTTGACAAAAAGGAATCAAAGATGAACAAACAAAGAAATGATGAAAGCAAACGAGGAGAAGAAATCAGGCTACTGATAAACAGAACCCTCACTGAAGACTGAAAGGTTGACCTGCTTGTGACAGCTGGAGCCTTCCAGTCTTCCAGTGACAGGAAAGCCAAGAGGTCTCCCCATGCGGCAAGTGTTGCTAAAGCAGGGGCGGACTGGGCCGGGGGGCAGGGTTGCAATTGCCCC
>NW_017318747.1:0-473 GCF_000935625.1 Nanorana parkeri
AGAACCTCAGTTTCCTCAATATCGGAGTCTAGTTGGGCACGGGAGTCTCCTGAGAGACCAGGGAATTGGAGGTCTTCGAATAAGGCATTTGCTTTGTCAATGTCAAAAACTGGGGGTTTGTTATATAGTGCTCCCATGTGAGTACGGAAGGCCTCCACAATTTTAACAGGGTTAGCAGTGGTCCCCCCAGTAGGAGAACGCAATGTCACCACTTGGAGAATTGAAGGCAACATTTTGAGTTGTTTTGCCAATAGGGGACCAGGTTTATTGGCCCTAGCGTAAAAAAGCTGTTTTTTCCAACGTAATTCTTTTTCCGCTTTGGCATTCAATAGTAAGTTCAGTTCTACCCTTGCAACCTCCACTTGAGTTTTGAGAGAGGTCGTGGGGGAGGCCTTCCATGTCTCCTCCAGGTCTGCTAGTTTGCGTGAGAGGGCGAGGATCCCTTTGTCCCTTTCTCTCTTGAGAGAGGAAGC
>NW_017318748.1:0-473 GCF_000935625.1 Nanorana parkeri
TAACATATTCGCTTTCTCACTGTCGCTAGTAGACAACCTCCCCTCGTGATCATTTTTGGTGTCAGAATGTTTATACTGCTAAAATAAACAGTTTCTATTTATGAAAACAAGCCAGGATCTATGATGAAGGAGATTCCAACTTACTCCCACAAATCAAAATAATTCGAGTTTGTTTATTTGCGCTAACTTGAAGACAAAATGAATACAACCGTGTGCAAAATATATATATTTATATAACTAAAATCAGTGCAGAATGATTATAAAAATATGATTGGTGACAAACAAAGAATATGGATCAGAAATTTCAACAATTTTGATAACACAGGTAATGTGCAAAATATAACCACAGGATATTATTCCAAAAATATCAATGTAACCAATGAAATAACTTTTTAAATGCAATGAGTAGCTTATCAGTAGCTCACAGAATGTGGAAACAAAATGTTCAGAATTGACACGTGACTTCTCCCAGC
>NW_017318749.1:0-283 GCF_000935625.1 Nanorana parkeri
GGGGGGGGGGGTTCAGCTTCCTCAAATTATAAGATTTTATCTAGCAGACACACTAAGGTTTGAAAAAAATATACCGGCCATATCATTCCTGAACCAATCCTTTACCCTGAGAAATACCGATTTCGTTGTTTGACACCATATGGATAAAAACCATGTTTTTTAGTATACACTTATTGGGATTTTTTTTTTTACCAAAAATATTTAGCACAATACATTTTGGCCTAATTTTAGGAAGAAATTTAAATTTAATTTGATATTTTGTATAACAAAAAGTTGAAAATAT
>NW_017318750.1:0-473 GCF_000935625.1 Nanorana parkeri
CCCCCGCGGCTGCAGTGCTTCTTTCACTTCTCTTTGGATCCACCGCTGCATATGCCTGGGAGAGCAGGGGACATCCAGAGGAGAAGCTGAGCACCCCTGTGCGTGGTCGAGCGGCAGAGGATCGGTACATATCAGTGATATGTACCGGTCCTCTATGCAGGACAAACACTGGAGCGATCAGCTAATCACTCCAGTGTTTGTAAATAACTGGGGACACATAGTACTATGTGTCCCCAGTTATGAATGAACAGGATGTGATTTACATCACTTCCATCATGAGTTCCTCAATGGGGAGAAGCACTCACTACAGAGGCTCCTCCCCATTCAGAAACTGCATGATAGTAAAATATTTTTGAATGAATGGAAAGCCTCTGTGCTTTCCATTCATTTAGAACAAAGGCTGCAGAAAAAGAGATTGTGGACTTTGTGTGAGCAATTTCTTTTTCTATTTTAAAAGGGAAATATCAGGGGGC
>NW_017318751.1:0-473 GCF_000935625.1 Nanorana parkeri
AAAAAAAAAACCTGGAGATAAATGAAAAATGGCTACTATGCTAAACAGACAGGTAGGGCTGAAAAGTGTTGACTGTGTCATTGTAGACTATGTCTCTGTTTTAGTATGGAATTTGTTAAAACAGCATACTCACCACTATCTTCTAAAACAGTACTGAGGGTTAAAAATATACATGTACACACAGCCTTAGGACATTCATCTTTTTCAAATATAGCCATACGCACAATATTTAAGCCACAACCTCACTTACAGTCATCTCATAAGGTAATAATAGATTGTGGTGTGTAAGATGGCATTGCATTCATTTTTTAGGGACATTGAGGGTTGTTCAGACCCATGTTGTGAAGGTTCAGAGCTTTCCAGTCTCTAGGACCTGTAATTGGATTGGATAGCACATGATTGTATGATAGAAGGCAACAGAGCTTCACCTCATTTGCTAAACTAAGAGAGAGTTCCCATGGAAAGTGAAAATT
>NW_017318752.1:0-473 GCF_000935625.1 Nanorana parkeri
TCGTTTAGTAAATTTGATCTCTTTTCTGGGACATGGAGACCCCTAACACTGAATGAGGTAACATTAACACCCGGCATGGTTTGTATGGCAACTCACCACTTCAGTGGGATTGCTTCCAGCAATCCTGAAAGGGCCCACACCGTGCAATCCGGCGGGTATCACTCCAGACAGCGTAGGTACCAGCTGGACAGCAGGCTATTGTCGCCCCGGGGCCGTACAGCGACAAAGAAACTATACAAACAACACTGAAACAGAAAGGAAACAGATAAACAGAGAAAGGAGCAAGAGAGAGAGAGAGTAAAAGAAAGAGCATTTACCGCGCAAAGGGTCAGACGTCGTCTGACCCTAGTGCGAGGTAGTGGGAGGAAACCTGGAAGAAAACACACAGAACCTAGGCGGCCCATTTGGGTATCTCCTATGAGAAAAGGGTACGCCTACAACCTGGGGAGAAAAAAAAAGAGGCTGAACACTTC
>NW_017318753.1:0-208 GCF_000935625.1 Nanorana parkeri
AGGAGAGAAACACTGCTTTTTCTTTTTTTTTCTTATTTCTGACACTGAGCCGTGTCAGAATAGAAAATATATATATATTTTTTGCCCATTGGAATGCACTGCTAGATTCCTATTGGCTATTTCAATTTGCAATAGCCAATGGTAAACTAGCATTGTACCCGCCCTGTGCTGTTGGACTTGATGGAGAACTGCAGCAGAGGGCGGGTAC
>NW_017318754.1:0-472 GCF_000935625.1 Nanorana parkeri
ACTAGACTGCCCATCTCCAGCGACATGTTTCAGACCATGTCCAGCATGTTAGATAGGTCCCCGTTCGGGGTTGTGCAGAGTTTGGTGCTAAAGGCATCAATATATCTGGCCTTTTACGGCTTTCTTAGACCAGGGGAATTTACTTACAGCAGACATAAGTCACACCCCTTACTGAAGAAACATCTAGTACGTTTTCCCGACTATTACCTGCTATATCTGGAACGTTGCAAGACAAATCAGGTGGGTGCCCCCACTCAAATCAGGTTGTTTCCTTCCAGCAACGCTTGGTGTCCAGTGGCAGTGTTGGATAGTCTTATGTCCAGGCAGTCTAGTCTGTCCGAGGCTAGTCCTTTGTTGCCTTTCCCGACTTCTCCTCTGACAGCGATGCAATTTATCAATCATATACGCTTGCTTATCAGTCAGTTAGGAGCGGATCCTAAGTTATATTCGGGGCATTCTTTCAGGATCGGGG
>NW_017318755.1:0-472 GCF_000935625.1 Nanorana parkeri
TTTGTTATTGGGCTCTTGACTTTCCCAGACCTTATTTACAAGCCATGCTACCTGCCATTTTCATGTCCAAAGAGACTACATCAGTTACCAATAGGGAAACTCTCATTGGACAGGAAGCCAACACTTTTGTTTTGTTTTTGATAGCGTGGAGAGGGATTAGGATAGAGTGGAGAAGGATTAAAACAACACCTGTCAGGTTTTTATTGCTATCTGTGTCCCGATTAGGGAGAGCCACCCCACTATATGTCCTGGTGAACATAGTCACAGAAAGTGAAAGAAAATCCCCAATTTCCATTGCGGATGCTAGTTCTGGTGACCTTGCTGACCACCTGGGATTTCCCTCTCTTTGGATGGATTTCCCTTTCTTTTTAATTTATTATTGGTATTTACATAGCACCAACAATTTACATAGCACTTTACATAGCTGCATATTTACAATCTAAGGTCCCTATCTCACATGCATACATAGGAG
>NW_017318756.1:0-472 GCF_000935625.1 Nanorana parkeri
TTCTCTGTCACAACTGAATCGGCTTCGGGCCCTTCTGCATCCTCTCCAGCTGGTGGACATATGGCAGATACTAAACCCCTCCGTGCGGGACTACACCTTTTACTCCTTCCCCCACTGCTCTCATAGTCGTATTGACTACTTCTTGACCTCCCATCATCTCCTCTCGTGGAATCCCCACGCAACGATTGATTCCCAGGTGTGGTCGGATCACTACCCTGTCTCTCTGGCTTTGTCTTCCAGGGTAGCCCCCCCGTTCTTACACGTGGCGCCTCAACGAAACCCTGCTACGTGATCCCGTAACGGTAGATGCTGTCAAGTCCGCGATCGCTACCTTCATTGCCATGCATGCCGTAGATACTACCGCCGAGCCGGTTAAGTGGGAAGCCTTTAAATGCCTGACCGCGCTACCTCTGTCTTTCTGGAATTAGAGTAGAAACGTTCTCAGCTTCGATCCCTCCTAGATCTAAGCTCC
>NW_017318757.1:0-472 GCF_000935625.1 Nanorana parkeri
AGATTGGAAGCTGTAGTGATGCAGTATAATTTGGGCAATAGTGATGCATGTGCACTCCTTCGCGCATTGCTCCCGTTGCAGCTGTGTGAAAAACTGCAGCCGCCAGTCAGTATTCACAAAGGACTATCTCCCGAGATTAACTCAAATTGGGGAAACTCAGCGGATAGAATGAAGGAATTGCAACACATAATGGGGGGAAGAGATACTAGAGGTATAAATGCCAAATGTGGGAGGGGTGATGACCCAGTCCTGTTTTGTAGTGAGTATTTGTCCCTGTATAGGGCCACATACAGTTGTCCTGATATGTCTATGTCTCCTGATGACAGCAGTTTTTTGTACTCTATGGCTAATAAATGCACGTTTGTGGATTGCCATACGAAAATTTCACTAAGGAATGCCAGTACATATCAAACGTCTATAAATATATTAACAGATTGGATTCAGGAGACCAATCAAGACAATAGGCCTCACA
>NW_017318758.1:0-472 GCF_000935625.1 Nanorana parkeri
CTCCCTGCTGCCCCTGAAGGCCAGGTTCTTCAATGCGCGGGTCAGTGTGTGTGTTTGTGTGTGTGGCACTGAAAGAACTACCATGGTCGCAATTGCGCCTGGGCCCTGGCGTTCCGCCTGTTGGGGGGGGAACCTTACTCATGCCCCCCCCCCCCACAGCGCCGCTCCACCCTCCCCTCCGATGTATGAGCGGCTGTGCGGGATAGAGAGGCGCCTCTGTATGTCACTTGTCTGCCTGGCGGGGCCGCTACCGAAACAGCAGGCGCCGCCAGGCAGCACATTCTTCAGCTGGGACTGGGAGAGGACGGACCCTATTAACTCGGCCCGCCCCCTGGCCGCCAAAGACGAGGAAGCTGAGCGGCTGTAGGAGTCAGGTAAGTGTCCGGTGTGGGGGGAAGGGGAGGGGGAAAGGGGTGGAAGACAAACAAATGTTATATGTATTCACATTATAATGTATTGCTGGGACTTGTAG
>NW_017318759.1:0-472 GCF_000935625.1 Nanorana parkeri
CCACCTTATATGGCTATGTCCCTCTATCCAATCCCTATGGACTGAAATCATTGCCTTCATGAACTCGAAATCGGACAGTCTGAGAATGCCCACCCCTGATATCTGCTTAATTCACTTCTCTTCCCCAGACTCTGACACAACACATCCCTCCCTCACCCGATGGGAACACCTCTGCATTTTAAGTGCGAAGAAGGCCATCTTAACCGACTGGCTCTCTCCCACTCCGTCCTCACTCAACACATTCAATATCACGATCCACAGACTCATGCTACTGGACAAATTAGATACACAGTTCGATCTCCATAGCACGGACAAATTCTGCGATACCTGGTCCAGGTATTTGACGTCTGAACTCCCTCCAATTACTGGATGTTGTGTCTACTTTACAATACTCCTCGTTGTTCCTCCAAACCAAACTTGATGAATCCCTTGGTGCATTAGATGTCCTCTGATAATCTTTAAGTCCCCCTGA
>NW_017318760.1:0-472 GCF_000935625.1 Nanorana parkeri
TTCAATTGCTTGTACATATATCCCAGATTCCACTGTTTCCTAATCTCTGCTATTGAGCATCTCTATCGGGGGTATATATCTATCGATTGATATAACTTGATATAACTTGATATATACTCCCTACTCATATGGTCGTCATGTTCTAGCCTTCTCAAGACCTAGTGCATTGCAATATGGAATCCGTTGTAGTGAGTTATTTATCGGTATCCTACCGGCAATTAACCCCAACCCCTATAACCCTTCCCTCCCTGTGCCCACTTCCCCCAGTTAATTCTTCCTACAGTGTTGCTGCCCCGAAATTTTGTGCAAATGTGTAATTGTGTATTAAAAACTGATTAATTAACTATTATCGTTATAATATCTAGTGAACTTAATTCAAAAAGGTGTCTTCCCTTACTTTCTTTTTACAACTAATAATTGATCCTCGTAAAAAAGAAAAACAAGTCCTGTGTTATCCCTCATCCCAATAGTG
>NW_017318761.1:0-472 GCF_000935625.1 Nanorana parkeri
AACGAATTATGCTTGTAAACCAAGGTATTACTGTAAATGTTTTTTGATCATCCTAATGGTTTTCTCCATATAGGAAGCACCACGAGCGCAAATCAGTTTGTAGACAACCCCGTGAGTGTCACAACTGATATTCCCAAAAAACATCTTATTGTTTTTCTTCTTGAGAAAGTTTTTGTATTGCCCTCAATCATGTATTTAGAATACCAACAATTCCACATTTTCTATCTCCCAGGGCTCTATTTTCCAAGGAGCTATGCATTAAAATATCTTCAGTGTTTTAGGGAGTTGGGTGGAAAGGGCATGTTGACTAATGGGACCTTCCCAGTAAATTGGAAGGGGATGTAACCTTTGCCCATACTATCCTTTACAGAATTCCCCAGTGAAATTATTCACAACATTGCAGTTTATGGTCAATTTCCTACATAATTACTGTACATAGTATTTGAGGTTGAATAAAGACACAGGTCCATCG
>NW_017318762.1:0-472 GCF_000935625.1 Nanorana parkeri
GGCCCCAGACTGAAGGTAGGGGGCCCGGGAACCTGCATTGTAGGCGGTTACCAGGGCCCCCTTCCTCCTGTCTGGGACTCCCAAGTGACAGAATGCTAGGGCCTAGTCACATCTGGAACTATGTGACCCTGGTAGTTCTTCCACTGTATAGAGGACTATAAATCCCAACAATACATTATACAATGCAGAATACCACCAGCTACAAAGCACTACAAATCTCAGCAATATATTATACAGCAATGCACAATACCACCAGCGATAGAGGACTACAAATCCCAGCAATACATTATACAGCAATGCACAATACCACCAGCAGGACTACAAATCCCAGCAATACACTATACAACAATACAGAATAATATAATTTGTTATAGAGCACTACAAATCCCAGCAACACATTATACAGCAACGCAGAATACCATTATTTATATAGGACTGGTGCCGTATCCTGGTCCTCGGTGCCATGGAGCTC
>NW_017318762.1:1936-2381 GCF_000935625.1 Nanorana parkeri
AATAAATAAAATAAAGACAAAAAATATTTTTAAAGTCCCCCCGCCCCCTTACATACACACGCAAATATGCGCCAGGTGCGCCTATGTGAGAAAACGAGGATTGCACCCATTACACCACACGTTACATATTGTCGCAAACGTTGGAGTGAGAGCAATAATTCTAGGGCTATTTATCACTGATAACACTAAACTGATGAGCGGCAAAAGCTTTTAAAGTGTCGCCTATGGCCAATTTTGGATGCGGTCGTTTTCTGTGATTTCATGGGTGCACGCAATTTTAAAGCTTGACATGTTTGGTGTCTATTTACCCGACGTGACCCGATCTTTTATATTTTACCAAAAAATTGGGGTGATAATAAATGTGTCATAACATTTTATAGGGAAACGTTTTTTTTTTCAAAATGTAGGGTACTTTTTTGTTATATAGTACAAAATAAAAAAACCC
>NW_017318763.1:0-472 GCF_000935625.1 Nanorana parkeri
TTAAAGGTCGCGCCCAAGAAGGGCAGTTGGAAAGAAATAGAATTACTTTTTAAGAGATTTACTACCAGTGGTGTGTATATACCTGATATACTTTGATTTCCATTTAAAGTTTTCACAAATAAGAAACCAAATGTAAATATTTATACACATTTCATAAGAATAGCAGTAAATGTAGGCTCTTTATGGGTACTAAATATAGGATAATTGATTTCAGGGGGTACTTGGTAAAAACTATTTTAAAACCATGCATGATTTATTTCACTTTAGAACACTGAATTAGAATACCTGTAAGGAATTATTGAATGCATACAAGATAAAACCTTAACTCCACATTTGAACCATAATAAAAAGTGACACCATATACTCTATAAATGTTAGCATAATTTACAGCCTTCCAAAAATAGATGAGAAAGATTAATGCATATGAACAACTACATGAGAAAAAAAAATTGTTGCTAGAGGACAAAAAAAA
>NW_017318764.1:0-472 GCF_000935625.1 Nanorana parkeri
TGCCCTCTCCCCTCTCTCTCTCCTTTCTCGATCTCCCTCTCATCTCTCTTCTTCTCTCCCCTCTCTCTTCCTCTCCTCGTCTCTCTCTCTCTCTCTCTTCATCTCCCCTTCTCCAGCTCCCCCATCTCAGCTCAGCTCCCCCCATCTCTCTGCACCCTCTCCCCCTCTTTATTCTTCCTCCCCCCTCTTTCTCCCCCTCTATCTGTCCCCCTCTCTCTTCTTTCTGCCCCTCTCTCTCCCCTCCCTCTCTGTCTCTCTCCCTCCTTCCTCTCTCTTTTCCCCCTCTCTCTCTTCCTCTCCCCCTCCCTTTCTCCCTTCCTCTTCCCCCCTTTCTCTCTTCCTCCTCCTCTTTCTCTTCCTCTCCCATCTCCAGCTCCCATCTCTTTCCACCCTCTCCCTCTCTCCACCCTCTCCCCCTCTCTCTCTTTTCTTCTCCACCTCTCTCTCTTCCTCTCTCTCCCTTCTCTCTCCA
>NW_017318765.1:0-472 GCF_000935625.1 Nanorana parkeri
TTCTATATATTCTGGCGATGGAACATCTTGCGGTAGCTATCTGCATGAATCAATCTATCCAGGGGATTTGCATTCGGGACCACCATTACAAACTAGGACTGTATGCGGATGACATTTTGCTTTATCTATCCAATCCTTGTTTTGGGCTACCCTCCCTGCTGGAAGAATTTAATAGGTATGGATCTGCCAGCAATTTTAAAGTAAATTTATATAAAACTGAGGCCCTAAATATCTCGCTCCCTTCAATGGAAATTGACCAGCTGCGCGATCAATTTCACTTCAAATGGCAACCTACTGCATATCTTGACATATACATATCCCGTGAACAGACTGACCTCTATCGCCTGAATTATGCCCCACTTCTTCACGCTACAGTCTCACGTCTTCAACAATGGAATGCCCTTTGCCACTCCTGGCTTGGTAGGGTTGCACTTTTTAAAATGGATATACTGCCTCGTTTTCTTTATCTGTT
>NW_017318766.1:0-472 GCF_000935625.1 Nanorana parkeri
GTCTTGCGATGGTTGTAAGGTGTATGGGCACCTTTAGATTGTTTGCACCAGATTCATTTCAGCTGCAACTCCCATCTAAATTATATTTTAGCTTGGATGATCCCGTTGCGAGTGCTGGTGGGTGAAAGCAAGCTGATCTGAGGAGTTCTCAGTTAGGCATGGAGAATGGTAAGCAGGGCAGATCAGGAGATTGAGCAGATCCAGCTTTCTCTCCCACCCTCTTCATTTATGGCAAGGGCTGCAGACTGCTGGAGCCTGGGAGATAGAGACCAGTGCTGTCAACAGAAGCACCTAGCTCAGTGGTTTGCAACCTTAGTAAGACCAAGACCTCATTATTTTTTCCAAAACCTTCTATGCCCCAACAGTACAAAAATAATGCTCATACAATAAAGATGCCCATACACTGTACGATTATCATACGAGAATCGCGTGAAATCCCGCAATCGTACGAGAATCGCAAAGTGTATGGAAG
>NW_017318767.1:0-472 GCF_000935625.1 Nanorana parkeri
CGTTTCGAGGTGTCCCCTCTTTTTCAAGCTCAGGTAGAACGGTGTAGCGGTGGCGGGAAACCACCGGTTTAAAAGTGACAGGTGGGCGGAGCCAAGGAACGATGCACGGCAATAACGCGGTTTAAAGCTACAAGCATGATTACTCGTCTGTGGCATGTATTAAAGGCTTCAGTGTGTGTTGTGGGAAGGGAATAGGTTAAAAGGAGCTCGCTGTATTTAGTTCTGTTGTTGTACATGGGGGGAAAAGAAAGTCATGTATTAAAAAAGTCATATATAAAAAAGGGGAGGGTTTTGTTCTCTTTATTAAAAGGGTACTCTGGTCTGAATTATTGCTAATTGTTATTACAAGAAGGAAAAGGAAGTAATTAAAAGGAAGGGATTAAAAAGAGAATCAATAAAATGGATAAAATAAAGATGCATTACAGGACCATCGTTGCTCGTTGCTCATCATGAGAGATACTCTTTTGTCCCT
>NW_017318768.1:0-472 GCF_000935625.1 Nanorana parkeri
AGGGGGCACTCTTTGCATCTGGAGGAAAAGATGTTTAACATCCACATACAGAAAGGCGTCTTTACTGAAAAAGCTAGCAAAATATGTTCCAGGCTACCTCGGGAACTATTTCTAGCCAGATCAGTTGTTTTTTTGTTTTTTGTTTTCCCTAAAAAGCATGATGCATTCCTAAATGCACAAAATATATCTGGATATTAACACTTATTAGTAATTAGTAACCAGAGCTTAGAGGATCAGGAAGGATTTTTTTTCCCCTGTTGGAGCAAATTGGACAATGCATTAAAGGGTATTTTACCTTACTATCTTACTTACATATATGTATTTATGTATTTTTTCTCTATTGGTTGAACTAAATAGACTTAACATTTATTAGTAATAACACCAGAGAATATCCAATTTCCAATCTTTTTTCAGTAACTATGTAATTTGGGTTAAAGTGACACTAAACTCAAGAGTTAAATCTTAAAATTGC
>NW_017318769.1:0-472 GCF_000935625.1 Nanorana parkeri
GGCTAGGGTTTGCTTGTGTGTCTGTTCCAATCCAGCTATGCAGGCCAGAAGATCCGCCACCTCTTTGTGTCTCTGTTTCCTATCTTGTGCAGCGTAGTCCATAAATCTTCCCCGTATGAAGCATTTATGGGCTTCCCAAACAGAGGTGGGAGCCGCGTCAGCTGTGGTATTGAAAGCAAAATATTCTTTCAAGTCTTGCTGAATTTGCAAGGTGGCGGATTTGTCAGCCAGCAAAGATGGGTTGAGTCTCCATGTGGATTGTCTCTTTACGGCTGGGCTCAGGGATAACGTCATTATGACAGGGGCGTGGTCAGAGGAGGTCATCAGTCCAATAGTCGAGGTTTTAAGTTTTGGCAAGTCTGATTGGGAGATAAATAGATAGTCTATACGCGAGTATTTAGCATGGGGCGGTGAAAAATAGGTGTAATCCTTTCCGTCTGGGTGCATGGTCCTCCACACATCACACAGATTC
>NW_017318770.1:0-472 GCF_000935625.1 Nanorana parkeri
TTCTCAATTCCTTGGATATCTTTTTATATCCCTTTCCTGTTAATACAGTTCAACTACCTTTTCCCGCAGGTCCTTTGGCAATTCTTTTGCTTTCCCCATGACTCAGAATCCAGACACGTCAGTGCAGCACTGGATGAAGGATGCAAGGGTCTGTCAGGAGGCCAGAAACTCATTGGCCTTTTATACACACACACACACACTGATTACATGCAAACAGATCCCAGGTGAGGATGGCTCCCTTTAATAGCCATTCACACCCCTTTGTGTCAACCCGTGTGCATGTTATCAGGCCAAAACAGGGTATGTAAACTTTTGATCAGGGTCATTTGGGTAGTTTCTGTTGTCATTATGATTGGAAAAGAGTAAACACAGCTGATTGATAATAAATGGATTCAGCCAAACACTACCCATGAGTGACAGAAAGGTTTCCATGTTATTCATATTCTCTGAAAAATGGCCAGGAAATCATAAA
>NW_017318771.1:0-472 GCF_000935625.1 Nanorana parkeri
CCCTGAAATAAGGTTTTGCAGGTTGGGATGTCTGTATCTGTTTGCAAACAGGATACATACTGGATCTTCAAATTAAACACGCTGTCCCCTCACGGTTTAAATGAAGAATTAGAAACACTATCATCTAACTCTTTCCCCCTTTGCTTGACTTGGCAGAGACCCCTTGGCAGAGCTGTCAAATTTCCCTTGCAACACCAGCCCCTCCTCTTTCTTCTGCCCCTTTCCAGCTCACTAACATTGAACCACCACCCCTTCCACCATCACTACAGGACCAACTTCTTGTGCCTGTCTGCATACACATCCTCCCCTACTTTGCTTGTGCCCCACTCCGCCATTTCATGTGTTCATTCATTTCTTCATTTTATTTCACAAGTTACCTGCCACCTCCCACACACTCCGTTCCACTATCTATTTTTTTGTCTCCAACTTGTGCGATGGAACCTGTTAAGACACCCCTAACCACAGTTGAGTG
>NW_017318772.1:0-472 GCF_000935625.1 Nanorana parkeri
AAGGTTAGTTGAGTATATTAAGATGTCATCTAGATAAACAACTACGCATACATCTAACAAGTCCCGGAATATATCGTTGACAAACGCTTGGAAGGTGGCAGGGGCATTGCATAACCCGAAGGGCATCACATTGTACTCGAATAGACCGTAACGGGTACGGAAAGCGGTCTTCCATTCGTCGCCAGGTTTTATGCGTATGAGATTATACGCCCCTTTGAGGTCGAGTTTGGTGAACAGGGTAGCATTCTGAAGTCTTTCGATGAGTTCCGTAATTAAGGGCAAAGGGTACCTGTTTTTTCGGGTGATCTTGTTTAGTTCCCGGTAGTCAATAATCGGCCGGAGGCTTTGGTCCTTGTTTCTGACAAAGAATATTCCTGCTCCAGCAGGGGATGTGGATGCCGAAATGAACCCCTTCCTGAGATTTTCTTCAAGGTATTCCTTGAGATGTTGTAACTCTGGACCCGATAAGGGG
>NW_017318773.1:0-472 GCF_000935625.1 Nanorana parkeri
AAAGCCTGAAAATACCTGAATGTGACCCGGTATCAGCCTCCTACAGTCCTCTGTACAGCAGGGCCGGAGTGTGAGAGGAAGAAGCAGCACCAGGAGCCAATCAGTTCATTGCATGCGGATAGCAGGAGAGAGCAGAGTGATAGGGAGATGAGCTCATCACTGTGCTCCTTCTTTCAACTGTCCAATCACAGGCTGGGGGGGCGGGTCCGGGTGAATGATGGCGGATATCAGACTGAGGACATCCAGTGGCAGAAAAGAGTACTGCGGGGGGAGGGGGGGGAGCTCTGGATTGGAGGGGAATGTTGCAGCAAAAGCTGATTTTGTTATCTGTGACCGGAGTTCTCCTTTAATACGAAATCTGTCCGTGTACTGGGGATAGAACAGGAAATGGCTGCTGCATCTGTCCCCCGGGGACACCCAATGGAGGGAATCAATGGGGACACACAGTACCGGAAACAGCCACACGGGGCAG
>NW_017318774.1:0-472 GCF_000935625.1 Nanorana parkeri
GAGCTCCTTCCTACCCTCCTATATTCATAAGGATCAAGTGGACTTTATTAGGGGTAGGCAAGGCCCTGATCAAATTAGAAGGGCAATTGATATTATCACTTTGTTGCAGTCAGGGTGGGATGGAGGGCAATCATAATCTGGGCTTCTGTTGTCCATAGACTTACAAAAAGCCTTTGATTCAGTGTATTGGCAATACCTTTTCCAGCTGCTTGAGAGATGGGGTTTTGGCCCCCTCTTTCTAAGCACGTTGCAGGCCTTATACACCACTCCGTCAGCACAAATTAGGCTACAGGGCCACATCTCTGATTCCATAGCTATCTCTAAAGGCACACGACAACGTTGTCCACTTTCCCCACTGCTTTTTGCATTAGCGATAGAACCCCCTAGCGATTGCGATCCGTGCTAATGTTAATATTAAGGGAGTAGGCTGTGGCAGGAGCATAAGTGTGCTTTATTTGTGGATGACTTGCTC
>NW_017318775.1:0-286 GCF_000935625.1 Nanorana parkeri
GCATGTACCATTTTTTCTAGTTTGACTATTTTTGGTTTGGGAGATGCACTGGAGTTCCAGCGTGCATTTTTGGTTGCCAGGCCTCCAGTGCATCCCTGCACCTTATTAGGAGGCGTTGGCTACCTCCAGGTACACCTGCATGTAATTTATCAACTTCATTAATATGCTCACACTTGGAGACTCGGATACATAGAGTTAGGACCACACTTTGCAGAGGTGCCTTGGCGCGGCAGTGTGGCTTCTACATATTTTTGGCCAAAAGTTTGTGCAACTAAAACCTCTGATT
>NW_017318776.1:0-472 GCF_000935625.1 Nanorana parkeri
TCTATTGTACGCACAATATGCACCTGACCATTTCTCCTTGCTCGCAAATTAAATGGAAAACCCCATTGATACGCAAAACCCGCAGCTCTCAGTGCTTGGGTCAGTGGGCGCAGAGCTCTCCTTTTGGTCATAGTTCTCCATGATAAATCTGCAAACAAAGTGATTACAACACCACTATAATTTATGGATCCCCTCTCTCTGGCTTTAGTTAAGATCCTATCTTTGTTTGTAGAAATGCACTCTGCACAATACATCTCGCGCCTGTGCTTTCTCCGTCCGATATTTATTTGGAATACGGTGCACTCTGTCCATCTCTATATATTCTATTTCTGTGTTATCCAGGAATTTATTAAAAATGTCTTGTACTGACCTTGAGAGCTCTTCTGACCCCACTGTCTCTGGTATTCCTCTTATCTTGATGTTATTGCTGTGGTGTCGATCTTCCAGGTCATCAACAAGTGATCTCAGAGTC
>NW_017318777.1:0-472 GCF_000935625.1 Nanorana parkeri
AAAAAAAAAGAGTTGTTTACATACAAGTTTATATTTAAATACTATGTTTTAAATAGAAAACCTGTATTTCTGCTCTGTTTGATGTACTTGGCTATAAAAACAGTGAAAGCAGCCAATTATGCAATATGTTCATGTATCTCCCACAGCTATAAATGTACATGTATTATGTAAATAAAATTTGATTCAGATTTAAAAAACTAGGTGGATACAGTATATTCTTCTCAAGATGAGAATTACCTTTATACTTTCAACCCAACATGACCCAAAACGCTGTTCTTGACTTTACCCTGGTTGAGGAAAAGAAAGCAGATCTATATTAGCTACTGTTAATATAACCAAAATCATTGTAATTTTGTCATATGATCTCTGTTTAGGGGTGTACCAACACAGACTCACTAATCCTTCCCTTCAGCAGGGATTATGCAAAAAGGATTTTAAAAATACAAATCTTTTCAATTCAGCAAAAAAAAAA
>NW_017318778.1:0-472 GCF_000935625.1 Nanorana parkeri
ATGCTATACATAGCATAAAGGTAAAAAACGATATATGCAGTATTATATTCATTTTAGATGCCAAAATGGTTTTAAGGCTCCCGGTGTTTTTTTTTCTGTCGGAAACGGGTACAAATGGCTCTTTGAGTGTTTAAGGTTGCTGACCCCTGCCCTAGGTTGTAATGTATTCAATTGAAAAATCCATTTTACTTTTTTTTTTATTAATTCCCTATTGCCACCTCTCCGTGGCCTAGGGATGAAGTCAATCGCTAAGGAATCTCAATTGTGACACTGCATGCCCATAATCTACAAAATGTCTCACCAGTGGTAATTCCACTTTTCAAGGGCATTCAATAATATAGTAACTCTGCAATGATTAGAGGGGAGTTGTTTCGACACCCACATCAGGGAACACATTCAGCTATTAAACATTATTTAACGTGTCAAAGTTCCTGTAACGGCAACCGCTGTCACCGCTACCCTGGGAAGAGGG
>NW_017318779.1:0-256 GCF_000935625.1 Nanorana parkeri
TACATTTCCCAGGGGGGTCCCTGACAGCAACGGGGTCCTTGACGTCAAGGCATTTCCCAGGGGGGTCATCAGCAGCAGTTCTTGATGCCCGGCATACCATCAACAGGGTAGGGGAACAGGTTGCGGCTGCATCTACGCAGGTGAGCATGGCGGACGCATGGTTGCCACGGGCATCTGCTGCGGAGGTAAGTACGTCCCCCGTGCCAGTGGCCCAGCCCCTTTGCCCCATTTTGCCGGTTGATAACCCGTCGGTCTC
>NW_017318780.1:0-472 GCF_000935625.1 Nanorana parkeri
ACAGCATTAGACGCTCACTAATTGTTTTAACTTGTTGCCTAGAATTGCTTTTTAATGCACAAATCTGTCACCAGACATGATTTCTCTCTTGAAGCTGTTGTGAGCTGCACTGCGTATGCCCTGCTGTAATTATTAGGTTAGTGTATCTATGTAGCTGTCACTGTACAGGAGCTAATAGAACAAATCTAGAAAAATGGGTAGAGTCAATAGGACACAGTGGGGTGTAGATTTAACAGAAAACTTTCCTGATAGAAATATGGAAGCTGCCATGGCTGACTACTCACTCTTCGATTCCTAGTTGGCTGCCTATGATGCGAACCTTTTTCTTTAATACTTTGAGCCACTGACCAAGAACAAGTGTGCAGATAAGGCTTTCTGGCTCTACTTTGATTTTCCTGATGTGCTCACTTGTTCCAGAACGCGGGAAAGCATTCAAGCTGGAGGTTCAACATAACAGCCAGGTGACTAGCAT
>NW_017318781.1:0-472 GCF_000935625.1 Nanorana parkeri
TGATGAGCGGTAAAAGCTTTTAAAGCGTCGGCTTTGGTCAATTTTGGGTATGTTAGTTTTGTGCGATTTAACGGGTGCGCAGAATTTTAAAGCTTGACATGTTTGGTGTCTATTTACCCGACGTGATCCCGTCTTTTATATTTTACCAAAAAATTGGGTAATAATAAATGTTTTATAACATAACGTAGGGAGAGCAGCTTTTTTTTCAAAATTTTCGGTACTTTTTTCATTATATAGTTTTTAAAAAAACCCGTAGTGGTGATTAAATACCACCAAAAGAAAGCTCTATCTGTCCCCAAAAAATGGTATAAAATTCATTTCAGTACAGCGTTGCATGACGGAATAAATGTCAGTCAAAGTACTGCAGCGCTGAATACTGAAATATGGCCTGGACATGAAGGGGGTATAAACACCCTGGTCAGCAAGTGGTTAAAATAGTGTAGCGCCCTCTAAAATGTCGCTATTCAATTTA
>NW_017318782.1:0-472 GCF_000935625.1 Nanorana parkeri
TCCTTTTTTTAAAGTTTGTTGCATCCATCAATATTTGAAATGTATTGTCATATTTATTAACTTTAGAGGCATCATTCATTTTAGAGGTATCGACAATACTCCCTGTGGTCTCCTAGTAAATATCGCAATGGGACTATATGTTTGCGGAGGATATTTCTTGACTGAATTTTTACTGATTTTTAATTTTTAATTGATTGTATTGTCACAATTAAGTCTAAAAGAAACCCCGAATGTACATGAAATACAAAGTATCCAGCGGGTTTAGATGACAGGCTGTGAACGCTAGAGAGGCTTTAGGTTTTTTGTAGTTCGTTTTCCCCGACATCCAATAAGCTCTGTATTCTTTTCTTTTCTTCCCCTTTTTTTGTTTCCTTTGAAATCTCTTAATTAAAATAGTCCCTTGATTATATAAACACTTATTATCCGGTTGGGATATATATATACAGGGCTTGAAAAATTTGGCGGTGTCTCA
>NW_017318783.1:0-471 GCF_000935625.1 Nanorana parkeri
TTGGAAAATGCTTTTACATGACATTTTAGTGGATGTTAGCATCTACACCTTTATGCTGTTCTGAGTGAATCATTGTTCTTATATTGTTTGGCTTTATACACAATGTTTCAGCACTTTTTCTGCATCAAATCAAGTGCAACTCCAGACAATTTTTCTTTTTAATTTCCTTTTTTTTTCTTTTTTCAGCTGCGTCTTTACTTCCACCGGAAAAAAAAGCACTCTTCAATCCAGAGCACATACAGTAGCTATACGAAGTCTACACACCCCTGTAAAAATGCAAAGTACCGTATTTGCAGGCGTATAAGACGAGTTTTTAGACTTAAACATCCCCCGAAAAAGTCCCGTATTTGCGGGCGTATAAGACGAGTTTTTAGACTTAAACATCCCCCGAAAATCGGGGGTCGCCTTATACTCCGGGTATGGATGTGCAGTAATACTTTATGTACGGTAGCTTCGGCTACATACAGTATA
>NW_017318784.1:0-471 GCF_000935625.1 Nanorana parkeri
TTTGATGCTTAATAGCAAAATGCCTTGGGACGCTATGTTCTTGCCCTTGGCAATCAAACACCTATGGTCTCCAATCCTGGCCCGTAGTGGGCGAATAGTCCGACCAATATACATTAAACCGCAAGGGCAGATAAGCCCGTAGATGACATGGTCATGGGAGCATGTGATGAACTGTCTAATCGAATGAACCTTATTGAGATTGTCAGTAAACTGCGACTGTCCATGGTCTATAAATTGACAAGTAAGGCATCTGGGCTTTCTGCATTGGAAGATGCCAACCCGATTGTCAAAGAGGAAATGTTTTGGTGTACATTCGGGTGCTAGAAAAGACCTACTTGGTCCCACCCTATTTTTTACATTTCTCGTTCTCCTAAAATTGATCGATGGCTTAGGAGGTAATTTGGGACCCAGTCTAGGGTCCTTCTGTCTGATATGCCAATGATTATTAACCACTTTTTGAATTGCTTTAAA
>NW_017318785.1:0-471 GCF_000935625.1 Nanorana parkeri
ATCGAGAAATTAATCTTTAATTTCCACAGCCCTAGTTTATATATATATAAGTTTTGTCATCATGTAGACATGTATATATCTCTATCTCCCCTTAGGAAACTGCCGTCATTTTCCACTCATGTACAACTTGAGCACATCACTGTCACTCCCGGCGGCAATTAACAAATTCCACTGAAATAATACATGAAGAAAAAAAAAAAAAAAGGGGAAGAAAAATATATTTTCAATGGAATCTTTTAACGTGCGGTCACTATAGCGATAAGTTCCGTGAGATGCAAGAGCTGCCCCGCAGCAAGAACAAACCTCGAAAATAGAGGCCAATTATATGTACGTGCATATTTCCTCTATTGCCTACCAAAAGTGCACGGAAGGTCAGCACCACACACAGACAGGAAGGAGAGAGGAAGATCTCATAATGCGAAGTCAGGGGGACCGGTAACTAGAATCTGATGGAAGCTGTTTTATAGAAGC
>NW_017318786.1:0-471 GCF_000935625.1 Nanorana parkeri
ACTCATATGTTACATACCCCTGACCCTGCACTCTACATTGTATACTCCAGACCCCCGTTCTCTATGGTACATACTCCTGACACCTGTTCTCTACAGTACATACTCCTGACCCCTGCACTTTATGGTACATACTCTTGACCCCTGCACTCTACAGTACATACTCTTGACCCCCTGCACTCTACGTTACATATTCCTGACCCCTGCACTCTACGTTACATACTCCTGACCCTGCACTCTACGTTACATACTCCACACCCCTGCACTCTACGGTATAAACTCTTGACCCCCTGCACTCTACGGTAGATTCTTCTGACCCCCTGCCCTCTTCGATACATACTTCTGACCCCTGCAATCCATGGTACATACTCCTGACCCCTGCACTCCTACGTTACATACTCCTGACCCTTGCACTCTATGTTACATAATCTTGACCCCTGCACTCTACGTGACATACTCCTGACCCCTGGACTC
>NW_017318787.1:0-471 GCF_000935625.1 Nanorana parkeri
GTGTGAATTCTCTGGTGTATAACAAGGGCTTCTTTTTTAATAAATGATTTCCCGCACTCTGAACATGAATAATTGCGCTCATCAGTGTGAATTCTCTGGTGTATAACAAGGTCTCCTTTATGAATGAATGATTTCCCACACTCTGAACATGAATAATTGCGCTCATAAGTGTGAATTCTCTGGTGTCTAACAAGGGCTCCTTTATAAAGGAATGATTTCCCGCACTCTGAACATGAATAAGTGCGCTCACCTGTGTGAATTCTCTGGTGTTTAACAAGGTGTCCTTTATAAATGAATGATTTCTCGCACTCTGAACATGAATAAGGACGCTCACCAGTGTGAATTCTCTGGTGTATAACAAGGGTTCCTTTCTCAGTGAAATATTTCCCGCACTCTGAACATGAATAAGGACTCTCACCTGTGTGAATTATCTGGTGTATAACAAGGGCTCCTTTCCAAGTGAAAGATTTC
>NW_017318788.1:0-471 GCF_000935625.1 Nanorana parkeri
ATTCTTTTTTTCAGATCCTCAGAGAGTTCTTTGCCATGAGCGGCCATGTTGAACTTCCAATGACCAGTATGAGAGAGTTCGAGCGATAACACCAAATTTAACACACCTGCTCCCCATTCACACCTGAGATCTTGTAACACTAACGAGTCACATGAGACCAGGGAGGGAAAATGGCTAATTGGGCCATTTTCATTGCCAGCGGTTTAGACATTAATGTACACTGATATACAAGCTGTACAATCACTACTTTACATTGTAGCAAAGTGCCATTTCTTCTGTGTCATCACATGAAATGATATAATAAAATATTTACAAAAATGTGAGGGGTGTACTCACTTCTGTGAGATACTGTATATTACTAAAGCTGAGGCTCCCAGACCTGAACGGCATTCTGGAGCTCCCAAATGCAATTTGGAAATTCGGATCATGTATGCCATTTGGGTCTAGGAGCCTCAGCTTTAGTATTATATG
>NW_017318789.1:0-471 GCF_000935625.1 Nanorana parkeri
GACCTTCCTGCTGCATTTATCATTCTAGAGATTCTAATGGGCGGGGAATAGACAGAGCGAATGTGCGAGCCTGGGTCCGTGAGCGTAGAGATCTCCCCATCTGCTGGCTCCGCCCATTTCCCCCGCTCCATTTGCTGGGTACCATGGGTGAGATGTACACATAAAAGGCTGTACATAGCTTCCTGAAAACATCACAGCACCCTGCTTCACTACTAAAACCCTAAGTCCTAGTGCAAGCAGTGGGCTGGCCCTTGGGAGGAGTTATGCAAATATCAAAATGCCTTAATTAGTAGATATCATTCTTGAAAAGTGGGCGGTCCTCCACTGGCTTCATTTGCATACACACCGCCCTGGGTAACGCCCACACGTGACGCTGAGCCTCCACCATTGAAAGAACTGAAATCCAGTGAATGAAAGGGGTGGGGCCAGGTACAGTCAGGTTGGGGAGCAAAGGGCTAGATGCAGCTAAAC
>NW_017318790.1:0-471 GCF_000935625.1 Nanorana parkeri
GTAAAAAATAAAAAGGCGATAAAGTAAAAATAATAAAACAAGTGAACATTTTTTACAAAGTAAATGAAAACCAGCCCCGCTGCCGCCATCTGCATGCGAATAAACGCCCGGTCATTGTGCACAAAACCGAGCAGATGGCTGGGTGGTCACGCAATCGCACACCACCGCCGATCGTGCTGTCAGTGCAATTATTTTCTAATGGCACCCCAGTCGTGCCAGGCAGATTGCGCGTTTTCCTGCTGCAATACCGCCCGGGTGATCCCACACGATCACGGTTGAAAACACTGTGCGGTGCATGTCGTGAAAATAGGTACATCTACCTTTTTTTCAGCGATTGGCACCCAGATTTAACCCCATACATGCGGATGCAACCACTGAATGCAAACGCACATGATTGCACGTCCCGGGAATCCCCAAAACTGCACCAACTCTAAAGGATATATTCACTTTCCCAAGTAATTTGGGAAAATG
>NW_017318791.1:0-399 GCF_000935625.1 Nanorana parkeri
CAGAGATGATTTGAGGCTATACAGCCGAGTGATACACAAATTGGGCACCTTTTTATTAATATTTGGGGTTCTTGAATGCATTTTTAAGGTTTACCTCCTGAGTTTATGTCACTAATTCCCATGTGCAAACTCAGGAGTTGCATCATCCCAGGCTGGCTAATCATCAAATATGTGAGCTATACATTGGAATTAAGAGGGACAATGACGCTGCTGCAGTGCTGGAGGGGAGCACTTTGGCAGGAGGTCTACCATAATGGGCAAATATTCTGGTGAAAACCCTAGCCGATGGAAACTGTGGAATTTGAAGATGAATTGCTCCACAGTGCCTGCATCCAAAGAGGTTATTGCTGGCTTTCTTAAACCTTGTCTGTGAAGGTTCTCATTCATCCAGGTCATGGT
>NW_017318791.1:1966-2437 GCF_000935625.1 Nanorana parkeri
ACTGAGTGATCACATACCACTGATCGCTCAGTTCCCAATCATCTCCCTGGAGAGTGCAGTGACTGTCAGTCACCGTTTCCCACAGGGATTCCCCCACCCCTCTGACTTCTAGAGAGACAGTGCCAGCAGTCAATCAGGTGACAGGGTGGATCCCGACAATATTGGGCATTCTGCACTTTTAGCATATAGTGGGCAAAATCCCACTATATGCCAAGTTTTGGGTCACAGGAGGACATAGTAAATGTGACCCTAAAGAGAACTAGGTTGGGCCATAATT
The DNA here is from genome assembly GCF_000935625.1 of Nanorana parkeri. NCBI lineage: Eukaryota > Metazoa > Chordata > Amphibia > Anura > Dicroglossidae > Nanorana > Nanorana parkeri. Next base: position 2,244 of record NW_017318791.1, read on the forward strand.
CTCTTTTAACCTTTCCATGCTAAAAATAAAGGTTGCTTCACAGGTTTCAACAAAGCCACTTGACGCTTGCAGAAAACTTTGCAAGTACTATATACTGTAGGAGCTTGCACACATTGCTCTTTCGCAAGCATGTGTGTACAAGGCAGTGCTAGATATCAAACTGTCCTTACTGATTATCACTGTGCGGGGGGGGG
>NW_017318792.1:0-471 GCF_000935625.1 Nanorana parkeri
TGTCATTCAGTGTGAGCAGAGTGATAGACAGTGAGACTTGGAGTTTTTTTTAATTATTTAAAAACAAAATGTCAGATATTCTCTCAGAGTCTGATGGATCGTCACCTTCAACAACGGGGACACCTGAGACCCCCAGAAAAAAAAGAGCCAGTAACATGACTTTTGACGAGATGGTGGAGCTGGTGCGCATCTTCGATGCACGGGATTATGACTGCCGTAAAAGCACTTATGGTAGAAGTGCCAATGCCCGCAAGGACAGAATCCTGTCCAAGGTGCTTTCCACCATTCGGAGAAAATTTTCCCTGGAGAGGACAAATGATCAGGTCCGGAAACGCTGGTCAGACTTGAAGACGCGGGAGGAGGATCAGCTGAGATACAGTTAAAGTAACATGCCTAGAAATACGTCTGTTGATATAGTCATTTTTTCATTCAATGTGAGTGTATATGCTTTGCCTTCAGGACTCATACATG
>NW_017318793.1:0-471 GCF_000935625.1 Nanorana parkeri
GCTCCTGCACAGAGGCAAAGTTTCACAGTGAACATATGATTTTGTAGTATTTGAGGTGATTTGCTAAACTGAACTAAAAGCAGGTGAAATGAACCCAGACATTCCCCCGCACATGAATGGGATGTTATGAATTGAACACAAATTCAGCAATTTCATTTTATGAAATAACCCTGCATGGATCAATGAGTTGTCTGTTATAATCTGTTTTCTCTAGAGTCTCTATTGAGCATTCATTGCAAACAATGTGAATTTTTTTTATCATACAGCAGAAAACTGAACCAAGAAGTAGAATTAATAAACAATATAATCGTACAGTACAGCTGGCCATACATGAGTAGAATTTTACTCGAAAAGGTTTGCTTTCGGGATGCTCGTTTAATTTTCTAATGGTTAGTTGGCTCTAATCGACCGTAGCGGTGAGGAAAATTGAAGGAGCATGATGGAAAATCTTTCTTGTTTCCTATCTGAATG
>NW_017318794.1:0-471 GCF_000935625.1 Nanorana parkeri
ACTCGGTATCAACGAGTACCGAAAGCAAAGTATCGGTACTCTTGCTCGATATCAAGAAAACCGGTATCGGTGCATCGCTAGTAGTTAGTGTAGCCACAAACGTACAGGAAGTGTGTTATTTGCAGGATTACAAGTTGGAATTAAAGTAGGGAAAAAACGCCTTTTTAAAAAGAAAACTAATGCAACCACCAAATGTTGGGATTGGTAAGCTGCTATATGTAATATTGTATTTTTGGGAGGTTTAGGTACACTTTTTAAAAGGTTGCAAATCCATTACAAAAGCTGTAACATTATTTATTGCTGGCTTGGGAGAGATAACTTCATGATCTACAAAGTATATTCGGCCTGTAGTAAGCAAGCTAACAGTCAAGTGTACACTAAGAGGGGAACTTGTCAAACCTGGAGCAGACAGAATCTGGAGCAGTTGTCTATAGTACCCAATCAGCTTCTCTCTTCAGTTTGTTCAGTTAA
>NW_017318795.1:0-471 GCF_000935625.1 Nanorana parkeri
TTCAGGTCTGGAAGAGAAACAGATTACCTTCCTCATAGAATGTACAAACTTTGCGTTAAAAAACAATTATTTTTGGTACCAAGGGAATTTTTACACCCAAGTCAAAGGCGTTGCAATGGGAGCAAAATTTGCCCCCAGTCTGGCAAACCTCTTTATGTCAAAATGGGAGGAAAAAGCCATATATGATTGTAAGAGGACAGGTTTAGTGATCTGGAAAAGATATATAGATGATGTGATAATGATTTGGAAAGGCTCGCCTTTTTCATTAGAATAATTTTTCAGATCACTAAACCAAAATGAGGAAGGTATCAGTTTCACTTATAATCATAGTAAAGAGTCGATTGACTTCCTGGATCTTACTATTCAGGGAAAAGATGATAAACTAATAACCAAAACACAGAAAATGCCTATGATAATTGGTCCTAAAATGATGCTATGAATAAAAAAGATATAATTATTAGGCATCATAGT
>NW_017318796.1:0-471 GCF_000935625.1 Nanorana parkeri
CAAGAGCGTGGACAGATTTTGCACCAAGGCCCAGTGACTTTAAGCTATGTATATTGTAACAAGGACTGCACTGCAGTCCAGGTAAGTCAAGTAAAATGCAGTTTATTAAAGGGCAAACACAAAATAGCTTGCAGCAGCAACATAGGACAGTCCTTTATATGGCTCTGTAGATTTCCTCAGCTTCAAGACACTCAAGCTGCTCTCTTACCCCAGGTCCTAGGGTCACCGACCTTCCTGACCTGTACCCCAGGTCCTAGGGTCACCGACCTTCCTGACCTCTTCCCTCATGGGCACTCACTCTGCTCTCCCAGCAGTGCGTCCGACAGGTCCCTGGGGTCACCGACCTTCCTGACCTCTCCCCTCGTGTGCGTCCAGCACGCACCCGAGTTTGTCTGTGTCAGTGTGCTCCCTGCACACACACAAAGCCCTGAGCACAGGGCTGGCTTCCTAATAAGGCTGCTCTCAGCCACC
>NW_017318797.1:0-471 GCF_000935625.1 Nanorana parkeri
GCCATTTTAGTATATTGGAGCTAAAACAAAGCCCTTTGGGCTTTGTTTTACCTCCAATTTTTGGTTGTGCCATTACTACCTTCATTAGTTTTTTTTATATATATATGTTATGCAATCCATTGAAACATTATTTTAAAAACATCTGTATTCCCAGCACAGGTTTACATTAAAAATAACACATCATTTTCCAGGAGAAATAGCTGATTTGATGAAGGACACAGCAGGGCTTGAAATTTAATTTTGCTTACATGGAACAAAACTTATTTTTATTTCTGAACTTTGTGTCGTGCATTGTGTAAAAAAATATGTTTCTCACAGGCACAGAGGCATTACTTCCTGACAGAACAGGAAGTAATGCCTCTGTGCTCCCCCCCTCATCCAATCGCCGGACCGGTTATACTATAAATTAAAACACGCCGCCCAAGGCAGTCATTCTTTTTTCTGTCCTCACTGCTCAAGCTCATGTATTGA
>NW_017318798.1:0-471 GCF_000935625.1 Nanorana parkeri
TTGATACTGCTGTATGAATGGAATGCTGGAGTGATCCAGGCTGCAGGGCCAGGCCGGGTATATCATCATTGCGTGCTTTATATGTATCTTTACGAACAGCTCCAACTCTCTCAGCTCGGCTTCCCTGAACTTCCTGTCCAGTACAAGCTCACAGGGGACAGAGTAGTCTCCAGCAGCCGTCCATCTACTAGCTTGGACAAGGGAGGAGGGAGAAGCGCGGGCAGGGGATTGGCTTGCCTTGCTGTAGAGACACACACAGCTTACTGGCGCACACAAGGGTGGCTCCATAGGACCCTGCAAGGGAAGGGAGTCACCCTAGAACAGGATATCAGGGGAAGGGGTTGGTGGAGAGGGCAGTCATTCTTATGATGTGATTTTCTTTTTTTTTGTAGAATGTGCACAGTCCCTCCTGATCAGCTCCTTTATCATGTGCGCAGTCCTTGAACGTCCCCTCTAGAACATGCGCAGTCC
>NW_017318799.1:0-471 GCF_000935625.1 Nanorana parkeri
CGTAACAATCACCATAGCGACCCAGGCGGCTGCTATGGGGCACTTGAAGCTCCGCCTCCCCTGACGCACTGGATTAGGTGTGAACAAGCCCTTAAAATGGGAGTTGAATGTGGCTTTAGAAGATTATAAGGTTACAAGACCTTCCACATCCTCCATGCTCTTTACGCATCATAGAATAGGTTTATAAATGGCAGCGCGCTCTGAGCCAATGAGAAGACATCATTTCGATAGAAAAAAAGAGAGAGGGTGACACACAGCGAGGGAAAGAATGCGGCGGCTCCGAAAACGTTATAGTCGGTGCCAGTTACGAGGATGATCTCATTTCAGCTGCTGCAGCACCAGATACAGAAAGCTTATTGACAAGAAGCAGGGCGGGCATTCCCTCGGAGAGTCATGTGACCAGAAATATATAATTTTATTATAATAGATTATTCATGACATTTTTTTAAAATCAACAATTTTTATACCCAA
>NW_017318800.1:0-471 GCF_000935625.1 Nanorana parkeri
CAGCGCTTTACAATATAAGGAAGACATTACAATCACAAATAAACGTCCGTTCTTCGTCTGCTATATGGTGATCTCGATCATCGCCGCTGCTTGGTTTTAATACGAGTGATCTCATTAGATCACTCGTATTAAACGAGCAGTAGATGCTACTGCCGAACTCGATCGCCGCCGCCGCTGCTCGGCTTTAATACGAGTGATCTCATTAGATCACTCGTATTAAACGAGCAGTGGCTCCTACTACTCGCCCGGCGCCCAAAACTGCATGTCTCGGGCGTCGGGATTCACTCCATAATTTCCCCCCTCCTTTTGGGGGGAAAAAAGTGCGTCTTATGGAGCGAAAAATACGGTATGTGGTATATCTCTGATCTATTTAGGGTTTATTTGTCATCCTATGTTTATTTTTTCTGTCTTTTGATTATCAGGAGGCACATTTTACTCCCAGGTCCAACATTTATGACACCCCACTAACAC
>NW_017318801.1:0-471 GCF_000935625.1 Nanorana parkeri
CATCTCAGGGGAGGAAAATACCTTTCCCTGAGATTCCATGAGATTATAGATGAGATTTCCCAACAATGCTCTTCTGATGACAAGGCAATCCCCATGTGCATTGCTTTGGCAAACTGAAGTCATTTTGGCCTTCCAAAATCACAGCATTTTACACCTGATATGTCTATGTTATTATTAATCATCATACATACTATAGCGGGATGCATTGGTAGAATTTGTTTTTTGATTGTAAAGGTCCGCTTTAAAAGTTGAAAATTATAAATACTATAATACATTTTGTAAATCATTCAACAATAACTTGAATAACAACTCAAAGCACCACAATCATCAACCAAGCAGCGTCTGATCAATCAGCAAGTATGTATTTATTAAGTACTGTATGTGAAGAGGAATTCCAGACAAGCATCTAAATGCACAGTTGAAATACATATGTATAAACTATTTTCTCTTGTCCAAAAATTTGTAATCCCG
>NW_017318802.1:0-471 GCF_000935625.1 Nanorana parkeri
CTGTTGGCGCTCTATAAATCCTGTATAATAATTATAATAATGTAAGGTCGGGTTTACTTTGGTATTTTTGTTTTTTTATTTTGTTGATGTGACCTGTTATGTGTTTTGTATAATAATAACGTGAAGAGGAATCTTCGTGCCGGCAGAAGAAACAACGAGGATATTCAGATATCAAATCTGTGTTAGAGATAATTACAACAATAGGAGACATGAAATCTTCGGGTTCATTGTTAGTAAAACCCGAGAAATAAACGTTCACATCGGACAGAAGAGAATTCCGGGAACACAACAATACAAAGTGTTTACATTGCGACAAAAGAAAAAGTCTTCCGGCAACATGAAGATTCCTCTTCACACGATATTGTTACAATGTTCATGTTTTCAAAATAGACTTTGGGGGTGGATTTATCAAAACTGGAGCAGCCACAACCTGGAGCAGTTGCCCACGGCAACCAATCAGCATCTCTCTTC
>NW_017318803.1:0-471 GCF_000935625.1 Nanorana parkeri
AAAAAATAAAGAAGCATAACATTTATTTTTTTAACATTTTTCGCACCCCCCTCCCCCCATACACATGCATATATGCGTCAGATGCACCTACGTGCCGCACATGTTGCATATCGCCGCAAACGGAGTGAGAGCAATAATTTTAGAGCCATTAAGGCCGGGTTCACACCTGGGCGTTTTACAGCTCTGATCGACGCGCTGTAAACGCCCTGCAAGTGAAATCCCATTATTTCCTATGGGCATTGTTCTCACTTGGGCATATTTCAGCATAACGTGCTGAAAAACGCCCTATGCCCAAAGAAGTGCAGGAGCTTCTTTGGGGCGTATTTCAGCACGTATCCATTAGGATACAGCCGGATAGCCCTCGTAAACGCGCGTTGGACGCGCGTTTTGTGGGCTGCAAATCGCGGTTAAAACATGCACCGCAAAAGGTGCGCCATACACGCATATTTCGAACGCCTAGGTGGGAACCCA
>NW_017318804.1:0-471 GCF_000935625.1 Nanorana parkeri
CACTGCCCCGCCCAGATCTAACTGATGAACCATTAACGAATTCCGATCTGACACTCTTTGTAGACGGCTCAAGTAGCAAGAGCATAGAGGGTACAAATCAAGTGGGTTACGCTGTAGTCACACACAGTCAAGTAATCAAGACAGGGAAACTGCCATCACATTACTCAGCCCAAGCGGCTGAACTCATCGCCCTCACAGAAGCCTGCAAAGCAGCAGCAGGAAAAAGAGTAACCATTTATACGGATAGCCAATATGCATTTTCCACCGTCCATGTGTTTGCACAACAATGGAAGAACAGAGGTATGATTACCTCCTCTGGGAAAGAAATAATGCACAAGCCCCTCATACTTGCATTAGGCAATCTTACTACTTAGCGCCCTAGCACTTAGTAAATGTGAAGCACACACACATAGAAAGGACCCAATCTCCATAGGGAACAACAAAGCTGATCTGGAGGCAAAAGGGGCAGCC
>NW_017318805.1:0-470 GCF_000935625.1 Nanorana parkeri
GTGCAAGGTTTGCCAGTTTCTTCTTTTTCTTACTGATGAGGTTTTGTAGTTTTTTCCTGTATAAATAGTCAATTTGTATTTCCAAATTTTTGGCTTCAGGTGTAATTTGCAGAAGGCTCTGGAGTAGAGACTGTCTTTGGCAGTGTAATCTTTGTCTTTTTCCATATAGTTGATGAATTAGGAGGTTACGTCGTTTCTCACTGCTCCATCTGCAGATAATCTTAGCTGCTGGTTAATTGTGGGTAGTTGAGAGTGGGTTCTTCATTGTGAGTCCCTTTGGGATGATGTTCATTTTCTTACAACGGGTTAGAAAAAACATGTCACTGTTGATCTGAGTTTCCTTTCTGATCAACTTCAATACTACACATTTTTAGGACCTATAACACTACGGGGGGAAAGGGGGAATATTAAAAAGTCTTCTCAGGGATGAGATAAAATGAATGAGTCCTTTTAATGGACAATGATGTCAC
>NW_017318806.1:0-470 GCF_000935625.1 Nanorana parkeri
CGCAATATCACCACACAAGAGGCAGCCTATAAGGTACTCTCAAGATGGTACCTTGTGCTGTCACGCCTGTGCCACTTCCACCCAGCTAACTCTAGCAATTGCTTTAGGGGATGTCAAGCCTTGGGTGATGTTATGCACACATGGTGGACATGCCCGTTTGTGGCCAGATTTTGGTCTAAGATATACAAGCTCCTCTCCTCCATCTTTAACACCCCTATTTCAAAAGATCCCTGGCAAGCCCTACTTCACTTTAAAATCCCACAACTCTCAAAGTCACAATGGCAGTTGGCCAACTTAATATTTTTAGCGGCTAAGCAAACCATAGCTCATTCGTGGCAAAAGCAGGCGATTCCATATACGGTATTCCAACACCGTATGCAAGGTTTTTTCATCAATGAACACCTCTCCAGCATTTCACTAGACATTCCAAGGAAATTCCAAGTAGTATGGGACCCTTGGTCTGCCATTTT
>NW_017318807.1:0-470 GCF_000935625.1 Nanorana parkeri
GGCCGCTTGCCAAATTTCATACTTTAAAATAAAATTTAGCTGTATCAGGTATGGTAGTACACACAATATACACACAATAAGGCCCTATTCATATCTGTAGGTTTTGGTGCAATTAGAGATTCCTGCATCAGAAACTTGTGTTTTACTGCATCAGGAATCCCTAATCTGGCGTTTACAAGTGACAACTGTCACCCATTCAAGTTAATGATCAGGTGACAGCAGCTCCATGTAAACGCCTGCATATTGCATGTAATGGTATGTGATATGATTACATGCGGTTAGAAAACACTCCCTGGATGCACAATCTCTGCGTCCAAGCAAAGTGACTGATTCCTAACCGAATGTAAACATATCACGTACCATTACATGCGGTGTACATGCGTTTACATGCAACTGCTGTCACCTGATCATTAACTTAGACGACAGCTACCACTTGTAAAGGCCAATTTAGGGATTTCTGCTGCAGGAAA
>NW_017318808.1:0-470 GCF_000935625.1 Nanorana parkeri
ATGAAGATGGTGCGGGAAAGGTGTATTCTAGTAAGGACACTGGATACATTAAAGGGGAACTCCATTTTTTATTCCCCCCAGGTTGTTATATACGTTTTATTTACAACTATTTCCTGTTAAGGGGACAGCGACCTTTTGTCACATAATAAATAAATTCATATTTTATTGTGTAATTCCGGCCAAACCTTAATTTTCTGTTTTGGGCATGGTGTGGAAGAATTGAAAACGGTCAGATTTGTATTGATGGCTGCGTGCACACCGGGGAGAATTTGCCTCACTTCCTGTCTGGGTAACATCCTGTGTGCTGGATTCTGATAGGGCAATAAATATAACGCAGGCAACATAGGAATGATTTTAAGACAGTGGTGGAGCACCAGGGCCTGGTCGTAGCTGCAAACGCTGCGCCCCTTGTAATTCTGCCAAGGACTTCAAGCTGTAGAGGGACTACAAATCCCAGCAACACATTATAC
>NW_017318809.1:0-470 GCF_000935625.1 Nanorana parkeri
CCCTTACATTGGGGGTCAGTGGGGGGAATTGCCCCCCATTCAGACATGTGAAGAGATGATTGGTGGCATGCTTGTGGCTCTGCGCAGACACCATGGGATGGGGGGCCACAAGACACACTGGAAGGATATTTGGGATGAGAGTCAGGAAATGGGTGTGTCCCATGCGTGGGGGGTATTCTGTAATGGGGTCACGTGTTGGTGCGCTCTGCTCCTGCATTATGGGGAGGAGCCAGTGGCACAGTGGGCGGGTCCCGGATAGAAATACTCGGCTATCCAATCACCAGGACACGTTTCTTCTACTGATACCACGTTTATTACCTCCCAGGCCACTGTCTGCCCTCCTCTGAGGTCCGGATTACACGACTGGACCTTCCACCTTCTCCTCCAGCAACTTACCCAGGTAATGTCTCTGATACCCCAGTGCCACGCGTGACGGACCCCAGGTACCCCGACTGGGTACCTCCGCCAAA
>NW_017318810.1:0-470 GCF_000935625.1 Nanorana parkeri
ACATTAAACCTCATCTGCCACATTAATGCCCACTCCCCTACCGTCTAACCGATGCCCACCCCCCTACAGTCTAACCAATGTTAGACTGACCGGCCTATAGATCCCAGGTTGGCACCTAGCCCCCTTTTTGAATATTGGGACTACCGTAGCCCTCCGCCAATCACTGGGGATCCTACCAGTCATTAACCCCTTCATGACGGAGCTTGTTTTTAGTTTCTGTTCGTTAATGACTGACACACTTTTGACATTTTTGCTGTGTGATTCTTTCACGTCAGTAATATACTTTCTTACAAAGTGCACCCACTCATATTATATATTGTTTTTTAGAGGACAGATAGGGCTATAAATTATATCACATATGTGTGTCTAACGCCTCACTTAGGACAAATAAAATATAAAAAAAGAGGAAAAAACGTAAACAAAAACACCTTTTCCCAGTTTTGATTTGTAGTATTTTTTTAACAAAACCA
>NW_017318811.1:0-470 GCF_000935625.1 Nanorana parkeri
CGTTTTGCATCGCTTAGCAACCACAGCGAAGGCGGCACTTAGCAGAACAGCGCGCCGCTCCGCCGCGTCGGAAGATAAAGGATCCCCGCCACGCGCTGAGTGAAAAGCCAAGGGCTGAAGGGGCGCCCCCCCGCCGCGGCAAAACCTTCGCCGTACCCGGGATTATAATAACAATGGCAGCGCGGTGTCAAAACACGGCGCCAATTATCCGCTTTCTGCGCCAGCGGCGAACGCATCTGCAGAGGCGGCAATTATTCCAGCGGGGCCCCTGAAAGAGGCGCGGAGGAAGAAAACCTCCCAAAATGTATCGGCAACACGCTAAATACACGTATGTGACCGGCTGGAGCAGGCGATCCGTGTTCACCATTCGCAACGCTCGCCCCCACATGAGTCCCGCTGCAGCTAAAGGATACGGCCTGGTCAGGTCCCCGCCCACTTCCTGTGATTGGACCCCGGAGACCTTCCTCTTC
>NW_017318812.1:0-470 GCF_000935625.1 Nanorana parkeri
CATCCTTAATCAGGAGGAGAAAAGCTCTATTGAAGTTCTATTGAAAGTTCCAACTTCTGAGTTCTCCAACGACCTGACTTACTTAGAAGTAAGAGGATTGGACGAGAAGGCTCTACTGCACGTGGGCCATCCGCAGCATTTCAAAAATACACATACTATAGATTTTAATAAATATTAAAATTAACATGGGTCAGACTAATCCAGGACATTATTAATCTAAATTGCCCCACTCAATATGGACACCGCTTGCGCCCATAATGAGTGGGGCACTCAGATTAATAATGTGCAGGATTAGTGTGATCCTAGTTCATTTTAATACTTTATTGCTCTGTAGTATGTGTGTAGGGAAATGCCGCGGGTGGCCCACGTGCAGTACAGCCTTCTAGGCAGTCATGCTGGACTGGAGGCTTCACCTGAGACTAGAACCCCTACACAAACCTTGCAACAATGTAGGAAGCTTGCTATAGAGA
>NW_017318813.1:0-470 GCF_000935625.1 Nanorana parkeri
GTCTCCTTTGCTATATCTAAGAGGCCTCTCGGATGCCGGCCATACAGCAACTCAAAAGGAGAGAAGTCGGTGGAAGCTTGGGGTACCTCCCGTATAGCAAACATGAGGTAAGGCAGGAGGCAATCCCAGTCCTTCCCATCAGCAGCTACCACCCTCTTTAACATTCCTTTCAGGGTTTTGTTAAACCTCTCCACCAAACCATCTGTTTGGGGGTGGTACACGGAAGTGAGCAAATGGTCAATTTTAAACAGTTTACACAATTCCTTAGTGACCTTAGACATAAAGGGGGTGCCTTGGTCAGTTAACAGGTCACGAGGAATACCCACACGTGTAAAAATAAGAGACAATTCTTTAGCAATACTTTTTGCAGAGGTATTCCTTAAAGGGATTGCCTCTGGGTAACGGGTGGCATAGTCCAAGATGACTAGTATATACTGATGTCCCCTAGCGGACTTAACCAAGGGACCCAC
>NW_017318814.1:0-470 GCF_000935625.1 Nanorana parkeri
TAACATTCCTACCAGACCTGAAGGGTCTGGTATGGATTTGGCGGGAACCCCAGGCACTTTTTCTGGTATTTTTACTGTGGTCCCTCCTAACATTCCTAGCAGACCTAGAGGGCCTGGTATGAATTGGGGGGGAACCCCACGCCATTTTTTGGGTTGGTTTTCACTTGGGGGAGGCTCCCTCTTGACATTCCTAGCAGACCCAGAGGGTCTGGTATGGTTGGGGGTTGTCATCTGGGTGGCCACTTTTGAGAAGGCTACCGTGATGTGATTAAAACCCCCCTGCCTTCAACCACACTTTCAAACAGCCTTTCAAATTATCCTCTGACTACAGTTAGATCACATTTGTTCGTGATTAACTGAAAAAGACACATATGAACACACATGCCTTTATTTTAGGACATATCACCAACTCATTCATATGAACTGTTTACACATTAGACATGTGCGATTCGTTTCGTTACGAATCGAAA
>NW_017318815.1:0-470 GCF_000935625.1 Nanorana parkeri
TACACAAGCGCTTTCGGGACCACACAGGGTCCCTTCATCAGTCATAGCAGTGACCGCCATCCGCGGTCATTCCTGCCCCATATTCGGGGCTGTCAGGTAAGGAGTGCAACAAACCTCTCTTCATATCACACTCTTATAGTCCCTGCATAGCAGAGCTGAAGTGTGAGAGAGGAAAAAGCAGCACAAGGAGCCAATCAGTGTATGTGCTGACATAAGGAGAAAACAGAATGACGGAGAGATGAGTGCATCACTGTTCTGCTTCTCCTTTCAGTGTCCATTTGCAGGCTGTGGGTGGGTCCAGGATGACCCGGACTCAGAGGAACTGGGTTGAATGACACTGGCTATCAGGCTGAGGTCATGTAGTGGCAGAACAACATACTGGAGGGGAAAATCTCTGGATTGAAACTGAATTTTGCATTTGTTGAGCCAAAAGGAAATTTCACCGCTCCAATTCCTTAGCCGCCATCAGG
>NW_017318816.1:0-470 GCF_000935625.1 Nanorana parkeri
TTTGTGAGTGTGCCATGATGCCTTTCTACTGTTCTAGGAGCTACAGGGGCCACAGGCCAGTGGGTGCAGGGGCCACAGGGCGGGGGGTGCAGGGGCACTCAACAATTTGTCACCGGTCATACAGCGCGGTGCACACAACATGGGCTTTATACAGTAGAAAGGCGTCATGGCGGACTCACCGGCCGGCGTGTAAAACAACGCGTCTCACGCTAAGGACAATGACAGAGGTTTGGATACACGTCTTCTGCAGAGGATGTGACAGCCGCACTGCCGCGCCAAGGCACCTCTTATAGTGCGGTCCTAACTCTAAACTATGAGAGTCTCCATCTTGGAGCACATGGGGGCAGAAGATATCAAATTGGGTGCAGGATCAGGAGGAAGCCCCGCCTCCTTAAAGGTACAGAAACACACAAGGGATCCCGCAAGGGATGTCGTTTGTTTTGTTTGACCGATTTGGTGCAGCGACGCAT
>NW_017318817.1:0-368 GCF_000935625.1 Nanorana parkeri
GTCTGTGATCTGCAGTGCATTGGTTGTGGTCTAAGGTCTGGGTTATTCAGTTCCCCTGTCAATTCTCCTTCTACTAGTTCTCTGGAAATGTACCCAGGATAATTGGCAGAACTAAAGAATCTAGGTCAAAATAGCTTACTTTCCAAATCACCTATATTGGTCTAGATTTTAAAATTCTCCTACCAATTCCCCTGCAATTAAGTTCAACTTTTAGTGAATAGACCTGCTATTTTGAAAATATTGCGGAGAACTAATTCTGTAATACAACAATGTATATGTGGGTGGAGCTTGTGGGTGGGGCTTGTATATGGGCGGAGCACAAGGGGGCCCCATAATCTTATATTGCCCGGGGGCCCCATGTGTTGTCA
>NW_017318818.1:0-470 GCF_000935625.1 Nanorana parkeri
CGGTCCATGGTTTAGAGAGGTGCAGGGTCTGGGGTGTATAGAGGTGCAGAGTTTCTAAAGACGTTGGGTCTGGTGTTTGTTTAGTTTTGGGTAACCATGTGACTATCACATGACTGAACAAAAATAAACATAGTCCTTCCCACTGTTGTTGAGACCTGTGATCTCCCTCCTGACTCTGTGCAGAGAGTCACTGCAGGAACCCGGTGATGTAGACGCAGTAGGCGGAGCCGGGTTCATCATCTGGGGTCTGGCAGAGACAGTCCCACAATGTGTTGGAATTTGGGGGGTCACCAGGTCCATGCCCTATGATGTAGGGGACGGTCACAGGGCCCAAGTTCTCCAATGTGGGAGGGGTCACTTCCCATGCTTTCTAATGTGGGGGTTTTGGGTGTTATATATATATATATTGCAATATAAATGGGTAATAAATATATATATAAATGTGCTGCGCTAAATATTCTCCTAAAGTA
>NW_017318819.1:0-470 GCF_000935625.1 Nanorana parkeri
AAACATCTGTTTGCTGACCTCCTCCCTGCTGAATGAACTTGAAAGCAAGGATGATGTCATCACTTCCGGTTTCTGAGCTATCATTCGATTTCTCAAACTGTGCTGGATCAGCTTCAATGGGCTGCAAAGTTAACCACCTTACGTCCATGGCCGTTTGTGAACGGCCAGATGGACGTCTGCTCAGAGCGGGAGGGCGTCCTAAGACGTCCTGCCCCTCCCCCCTCTCGTGTCCGCGCTGAGCGCCGCACACGAGAGGGAAAACCGTCAGCATGTAAACAGCCAGCGATGGCTGTTTAAAGGCGTCTCTAGAGCCGCCTGATCGCTTGCAGGATCTGCGGGTGTGCGCCGCCCCCCCCCGTACCTCCTACTGCTCGTCTCTTCGCCGCCGCTGCCGGTCCCGTGTTCCGATGTGGCCAGTGCGGCTGGGATCGGCACGGCGACGCTCTAACAGGAGATCAAAGGGATGATCA
>NW_017318820.1:0-470 GCF_000935625.1 Nanorana parkeri
GCCTTGCTCTTATTTCTGATATCAGGGCATAGATACTACCCCAAGGAGACCATATCCAGCCTTGCTCTTTTTTCAGATATCGGGGCATAGATACTACCCTAAGGGGACAATATCCAGCCTTGCTCTTATTTCTGATATCAGGGCATAGATACTACCCTAAGGAGACAATATCCAGCCTTGCTCTTATTTCTGATATCAGGGCATAGATACTACCCCAAGGAGACCATATCCAGCCTTGCTCTTTTTTCAGATATCGGGGCATAGATACTACCCTAAGGGGACAATATCCAGCCTTGCTCTTATTTCTGATATCAGGGCATAGATACTACCCTAAGGAGACAATATCCAGCCTTGCTCTTATTTCTGATATCAGGGCATAGATACTACCCAATATCCAGCCTTGCTCATATTTCAGATATCCGGGGCACACTTAACCCTTTCGCTGCCAAGGACGTACGGAGCTACAAAAG
>NW_017318821.1:0-470 GCF_000935625.1 Nanorana parkeri
AACGCATCTCCCATCACCCGCCAACGCATCTCCCATCACCCACCACCGCACCTCCCACCGGCACTTACACAGAGTGTGACTCAGGAGATTTGGAGGCTCGGGGCCCCACCTGAATGCCTCGTGATGTCAGCAACATGGGCAGTAGAGGAGAACAACGCCGAGCCCATACACAGGGAAGACGGTCCGCAGTGCTGTTACTAGGCAACGTCTAGTCTGAGCCACCGAGAGATCATTCAAAGCAATTCTGTCCCCTCATTAAATCCAAATGTGCGCAGTCACGTCTGCATCATGTGACCCCCGACAACGGCGGACATTCCCGGCCACAGAACCTTCCGCCACTATGTCACCCTGAGGAAGGGACCCGGCGTGGCCCCGAAACGTTGGCTTCATGACACGAGACAAGAGAATGAAAGTGCTTATGCTTCATTCACAAAATGCGCTGGGGACTTCCATCATCCACTGACCACACC
>NW_017318822.1:0-470 GCF_000935625.1 Nanorana parkeri
TTTATTATTTTTTTCATATTTATTTTTTTTTTACTGTTGGGTGGAGGTGGGAGGGGGGCTTCGGGGAAATATTAGGGGTCCAAACAGACCCCTGACATTTCCCTTGTAAAATAGAAAAGAAATTGAGGACACCAAATCCTCAATTTCTCTTTCTATAGCCTCAGCACTCAATGAATGGGAAGATCTCAGTACAGAGGCTTCCCATTCAAATACTTACCATCAGCTGTTTCTGAATGGGGAGGAGCCTCTGTAGTGAGTGCTTCTCCCCATTAGTGAAATCTTGTATGAACAGGCTGTGATGTAAATCACAGACTGTTCATTCATAACTGGGGACACATAGCACTATGTGTCCCCAGTTATTTACAAACACTGGAGTGATCAGACGATCGCTCCAGTGTTTGTCCTTCTCACACGGAGCCCGCTGTCATCCTGCCACGCACATAGCCGCTGTCATCCTGAAACTGACAGGA
>NW_017318823.1:0-470 GCF_000935625.1 Nanorana parkeri
GTCGCCCAAGTCTCTTTGTACATGTGTCGCCGAATACAATTGTCTATAATATTTTTCAAATATTTGGTTAATGCGTTTTTGGTCGGAAGTAGTAGTGCCCTCTTCCGACCGTATGAAGGGTATGTGTAATCTGGAAGAGCGTTGCCTAACCAGGTTAGCCATCATCTTTCCAGATTTATTCCCGAATTTGTGAAATTTTAATCTAGTGTGGGAGTGATAGTAAAGGTGTTGTTGGGTGTTGCACCATTCAAAGTCTAGTTTTGCTTTGGTCCATGCTTCTCTATGTTCCTCAGAGCCTGATAATGCGTATTGCATCTGCGCTTGGCGAAGAGACGAGCTGGCCTTAAGAAATTGTGCTCTGGCTTTCCTCTTTCTGGCAGCTACGTATGCCATGATCCTCCCCCTTAGCACGACTTTTGCGGTTTCCCAATATAAATTGGGATTGTCTGCGTGTGTATTATTAAAAGATT
>NW_017318824.1:0-470 GCF_000935625.1 Nanorana parkeri
CAGTTATATATAGGCAATGGACACACCCAAGCCACGCCCATCAGTTATATATAGGCAATGAGCACACACCTGCCACACCCCCCAGTTATATATAGGCAATGAGCACACACCTGCCACACTCCCAGTAATATATAGGCAATGGACACACCCAGGGCTGTCCCTATAGTGAGGCAGCCTGAGACTGGTGCCTCAGGGGCATCTCTTTGGGTCAGTTATATACAGGCAATGAGCACACCCCCTGTTATATATAGACAATGAGCACACCCCTGCCGCACCACTAGTTATATATAGGCAATGGACCCACCCCTGCCACGTCCCCAGTTATATATAGGCAAAGGCTGCTCTGCTGCACAATGCCTGCAGTGTGCCTGCTGCCCCTTCATGACCTGGGCATCCTAGGTTGCTAAGAGCCAGGGAGGAAGATGTATAAAGGCCAGTGGCGTAACAATCACCATAGCGACCCAGGCGGC
>NW_017318825.1:0-470 GCF_000935625.1 Nanorana parkeri
ATCATGAAAGAGCAAGCTATTAATCATTCACCATATTATGATGTCATGCATGCATACCACTGTATTAGTGGAGGCAACATGTAAACACGCCAGTGTGTTTCCATGTGTTGGAGATCTACAGCTTGGGAAATTAACAATATATAGTCTCTGTACGTTGCCTGGCTTATGTGTTCAAAAAAATACAAGAGTAAATATTGGGTGTGGTAAGATTAGAAATGATTATTTAAAAATGAATAATATAGTATGTGCTATGAGCTACATATCATTTAAACTCTTAGATAACATGGAAGATAAATTCAACCTTTCAGATTTTATAGCTTAATTTTTCATCCTTTTGTTCGGAGTGTAAATAATCAGGTCTTTAAAAATTGCATTAGGGGCGATGGTTTTCTCTGTGAACAGTAAGATGAACAATACTTTTTTGTATGTAAAACTGTAGTCCACTGTATGGGAAATTTCAGTACTCTTTA
>NW_017318826.1:0-470 GCF_000935625.1 Nanorana parkeri
GGGGAGGGGGGGCAGTTTTCACTTTTTTAAAAATAATTTTTTTATTTCATAATTTTTTTATTTATTTTGTACTGTTGGGGGGGCTTCTGAGAAATATTAGGGGTCCAAACAGACCCTTGACATTTCCCTTTTAAAATAGAAAAGAAATTGAGGACACCAAATCCTCAATTTCTTTTTCAGCAGCCTCAGCAGTCAGTGAATAGGAAGCACTCAGTACAGAGGCTCCTCCCCATTCATTCAAACACTGATAGTAAAATATTTACTATCAGCTGTTTCTGAATGGGGAGGAGCCTCTATACTGAGTGCTTCTCCCCATTGAGGAAATCTTGAATGAACAGGCTGTGATGTAAATCATTTGTACATTTTTATTATTTGTAGGACGCATACCTTAGGAGAAGGATGGCTGTATTTTAAGTTACTAATTAATTGTAGATCCAACTACATTGGCCTATACACATACAGCACAGCAA
>NW_017318827.1:0-470 GCF_000935625.1 Nanorana parkeri
CTGCATCACACTGCTGACCTCTGCGTCACACCACTGACCTCCTCACTGTAAGTCACACCTAGTCACACCTCTGACCTCTGCACTGTAAGTCACACCGCTGACCTCTGCACTGTAAGTCACACTGCTGACCTAAGCACTGTGCGTCACAACGCTGCACTCTGCGGCACACCACTGACCTCTGCACTATAAGTCACACCGCTGACCTCTGCGTCACACTGCTGTACTCTGCATCACACCGCTGATCTCTGCACTCTGCATTGCACCTCTGACTTCTGCGTTGATTTGGCTGAGTTAGGTCCTGCGCAGCAGCCTTCTGGGGAACCCCGCGGTGCCTTCTTACACCGGCTGACTATCTTTCCATCCTGAGACCCTTTGCCCGAGACTTCAGGCTGGCACCCCAGAGCAGAGCGGCAGCACAAAGTATGTACTAAATTCAGATACTATTATTCTGCATTGCTGTATAATGTTTT
>NW_017318828.1:0-470 GCF_000935625.1 Nanorana parkeri
CAGATCGCGGCCATCTTACTCGGCAGCTCGCCACGCCCCCAAATGCAATGTCTTTTTAAGTTGCAGCCTCACAACCCTGTATAAAACAAACACAATTTAAAAAAAATAATACTTAAATTGCACCCCAGGTTCTGGTCCCTTCCTGTAGGCCCTGGTGATACCACTGGGCCATACAATGTGATCATGGGAAAGCTTTGGATCGCAGGTCTTTCAAGAAGACAGTCCAGCACTATGCAGGGGGAGATTCTTGAAGAATGTTTTATTGTCATATTTTCGAGGATCCTAATAGAAGGTACAGTGTGCACAACCTTCCCTAGTAAGGGCTTGTTCACACCGAATGCGGTGTGTTCCAGAGCAGTAGCTGCTGGGACGCACCGCAATCCCTCACAAAACTTCCCCCTACATTCTGGGGCAGGAGGGGGCATGGTGATGCATTGAATTCAATGACACCGCTTCCACGCCCCCCCCCC
>NW_017318829.1:0-470 GCF_000935625.1 Nanorana parkeri
TTTCAGTTGAAAAGCCAAGAAATAAAGACTTTGAAATAATCTAAAAAAGGGAAGGATCAAAAAACACCTTTAGTCAGTTAAATCCTCCATAAATCAGCAAAGGTACATAAATACCTTGTTATACTATATGTTAATCACAGCATATGGCATATAATAGTTTTAGACACCTGATTAGGTTAAATACACACATGGTGTAAGCTAATAGCCATTTCAATTTCAAATGGCACTTTTAGTATGCAAAGTTGGAGAAAAGAAAACAATATTTGGCAGATGTCCCCCCTTTATGCCCTAGAACGGAAACTGCCAGTCAATATGGTATCAAATGGCAAAATGGCAATTAGATATCTGCAAATAGAGGTCAGGGAATAGTATGATTATATATAATATTCACTAAATAATGGATTTGGACAGCCAAGTGTACACAATGTAATTTCAGTTGAAAAGCCAAGAAATAAAGACTTTGAAATAAT
>NW_017318830.1:0-470 GCF_000935625.1 Nanorana parkeri
GTAGGATGCGCTACAAAACGGTCAGGTGTGAATGGGGCCTATGTGTTTTTATTATTATTATTATTATTAATATTATTATTATTATTATGACATAGTATTTATATAGCGCCAACAGTTTGCACAGCGCTTTACAATATAAGGAAGACATTACAGTTACAATACAAATCAAGACAAGATGGTAAGGAGGAACCTGCCCGTGAGAGCTTACAATCTAAAATATATGTTTACTTTGAGTCAGTGATTTTATTTTTGGCTTTTTTTTTGTGTTTATATTTTGCATGTTGATGGGCGGGTTGTTTGTTCAGGTTTTTTTTTTTGTCCAATTTCTTCTTTGCTGTTTTCAGGCATTTTTGCCATGTTTTATTGAAATGCATCCCATTTATAATACAGGCATGCTTTGACTTAAAAAATAAACAAAAAAGTTATTATTGCAGTGTTTCCTTTTAAAATAAATATTGATGTGAAGTCCA
>NW_017318831.1:0-470 GCF_000935625.1 Nanorana parkeri
TTGGTTTGGGCCCCTTTTGCAGCACTTACTGCCATTACTTAGCACGATATTCTAATTATTCCAGTTTCACCTGTAATCTCCTTTCCAGAAGCGCGGATTATCTATTTCTCATCTAGAACATGCATGACCCCTCAGACATAGAACATACATGACTCCTCAGACATAGAACATACATGACTCCTCAGACATAGAACATACATGACTCCTCAGACATAGAACATACATGACTCCTCAGACATAATACATGACTCCTCAGACATAGAACATACATGACTCCTCAGACATATCTCCACACAGAGGCCCAGGAGAAAGCAAACAATGGTGACTGTGCAGAAAATTTCCTCAGATGATTGGCAGCCGATCTGCACATAGCTCTCAGGTGAGGACAGTCACACAATGCCGGCCGATCTCCCCCCAGCGAGTGCTAACCTGGGGGGGGTACCCACAGAGCTAGGGGGAGGGAAGGACTG
>NW_017318832.1:0-469 GCF_000935625.1 Nanorana parkeri
AAAAAAAAAATGCCATGCTGAATTCAATCCTGGAAACAGAATGCCAATATATTCAGTACAACACAAGTTATGCATAGTTAAGTGTAACAAAGAAACACAAGTATAATTCAGTAAAGAAGAGGATGTTAGGAGGAAACCCTTCTGGCCAATCACAGTACTTTCTCTGGGGACCAATCAAATGGCAGTAACTGCCATGCAGCTAGCGAGAAGCTGTGGAAAGTCAGTTTTGCGGTTTGTTCTGGTATTTGGAGTGATGAAAGTAAGATTTACTCATCTGGTAGCGTCAGTGATGACTGAAAATAGAAGAGACGTAGAGTAGAAGAGCTACATCCTGACTGCATAGAGACCAATATAAAGCAACCAACAAGCGTCATGATTTAGGCATTTATGACAGCAAATGGTGTTGGTCGCCTTCATGTAATGAACGCCCGAAAATACATGGACTCCATCCTGGAACCAAAACCTTCCA
>NW_017318833.1:0-469 GCF_000935625.1 Nanorana parkeri
TCATAATCCGCTCATCATAATCTGCAGCGCTTCTCATAATCCGCAGCGTTTATCATAATCAGCAGCGCTTATCATAATCCGCTCATCATAATCTGCAGCGCTTCTCATAATCAGCAGCGCTTCTCATAATCCGCAGCGCTCATCATAATCCGCACATCATAATCAGCAGCGCTTCTCATAATCAGCAGCGCTTCTCATAATCTGCAGCGCTTCTCATAATCCGCACATCATAATCAGCAGCGCTTCTCATAATCAGCAGCGCTTCTCATAATCCGCACATCATAATCCGCACATCATAGTCTGCAGCGCACTTATCATAATCCACACTTATAATCTTAATCCATACAACCGATTGTAATCCATACTACTCATTGTAATCAACAATGAGAATCTTAATCATATATATACTATATGATTAATACTCATTACAAGTCTTCACAGAGTTAACTGCGGTTCAGTGTAAAAAACC
>NW_017318834.1:0-469 GCF_000935625.1 Nanorana parkeri
GGGGGGTGGCCTTCCTAGTGGTTTGATAGGACTCCAGGCCTATGGTTACCTGTCTTTGCTGACCGTGGGAAGCCGATTTGAACACAGATACAGGCCAAAACACAGAGGCAGGATATACTGGCAAGAAGATATTAAATGTGATCTCTTACCGTATTTATCAGAGGTGATCAGTCTCCGCTGCCTTGTGTGTTGGTGCGTCCCGGTCTCCTCTCGATCGGCTATCCTTCGGTACAGAACCCGAGGCCCCACGATGGGCGCCAAACTGTTAAGGACTCGGACATCAAGAATCCGACATATATCTGTCCCTGGGCCAAATTCAGTACAAAGTGTGCACACTATCAGTGAAGAAATAATAAGACACAGAGTCAGAATAAAAATACTTCTTTATTATTGTTTTGCACGGTTGTGTTTTATATATAGGCAGCTGATGCATATGTAAACATAGCGTTTGCGATAGCTTTCTAGGTTA
>NW_017318835.1:0-469 GCF_000935625.1 Nanorana parkeri
ACAGTTGGGTAATGAATATATGGCCTAGGGTAAAGCTAGGAATTCTGGATAGATGTTTAAGATAATACGTCAAGATCTTGACCTGTATGAGTGGTAGAACAGTAAGGAGGGATGAATGTCTTCAGGAGGAATGGGAGAAGAGGACAGGAGAAATGAAGGGTAGAAAGGGAGGGAGTATACAGTGGGGGCATTTGAAAGGGTAAAACTGAGGAGGGGAAGTACAAAAGGGTGGTTTATGGTACTTAGATTTGATGGTTATCAATAGATTACACGTAGAATAGGTTATAGGATATAAAAGAGGAGCACAATATATAGCTAGGGAGGATTGCCTATGTTTTTTTTTTTCTATTTGTTTGGTTCACTGTTTTGTTTTGTTTGTTCACATGAGGAAAGTATTAGAGAGAAGGGAGTTAAAGGTAGGGGATGGGGCGGGGAGGGGGATGGGGAAAGGTTAACACGGAGTTTAGGT
>NW_017318836.1:0-469 GCF_000935625.1 Nanorana parkeri
GGATTTGGTGTCAGATTGCTTCTCTTCAGCTGGCCATACAACGGTTGATGTTCCTATGAACGTTCCTATGAATAATCTGGCCAGAACATTCAATAACTTTGGGAAATGGGAAACACCTCCTTGACAACACCTACCTCTCAACGCCCTACAAGATGTCCCTTCTAATTATTATCAGTATAAAATCAGTAAGTACAGAAAGCACATCAGTTCATTCCACTTGTGTAAGTCATCCTAGCTCTAAATACAGTCAATCATCATCCATTGCTTCATCAGTTTGGACGGTTGAACCCATTTCTGTTACATTCGGCCTCAAGAGCCCAGCAAAGAGAAAAGTAAAGAGACGTGAATGAACGTTGGTCCTAATGAATGAATCAGTGGATGATGTTTGGCCGTATTCTGAGCTAGGATGGCCCAAAATAGTCCTTTAGAGGAGAACTATGAGGTGAGCGATTTACACTCATCCTCATAG
>NW_017318837.1:0-469 GCF_000935625.1 Nanorana parkeri
AAAAGCTTGGCTGTAAGCACTTTTCTAAGAAAAGATTTCTACTTTAACCTGTCATGTGCTAATTTTGCTATTTGCTATGTTGTATATGGTTAGTTTTTCTTTAATCTGGCCATACACTGCTCGAATTTTAGCCAAGTCTTGCAGACTCTGACAAAATTTGAGCAGTGTGTGGTTCTGCTGGCACATCATTTTAAAAAAGTTGATTTTTCAATCAACTTTTGTCAAAGCAGCCAGTCTGATATCAGTTAACCAATCAGAAATCAGGTGCAGTCACTGTTTTATTTTGTATTTTGACAGCAGCAGGTTCCAGCTGTCAAATACCATAGCTTCCCCCAGCCACACTGTGCTGCTGATTGAGAAAAAAACACTAACAGGGTTATTCACTAAAGGGTGAAAGGTTTGGAGAAGGCAGGAGACAGTCCCAGTTGTGAATGCTGTGTCCGGGTTTTATGGCAGCAGAAACCCGGAC
>NW_017318838.1:0-469 GCF_000935625.1 Nanorana parkeri
GAAGATGATCACTTCTGTTTGTTATAACTGATCTGACCTCATTCATGTTAAATCCGATTGGCTATAGGTTTCTTCACTTTGTAAATCATTATGTTTATTGAGGCTGCTTTTCTGAAAAAAATAAACCTGTCACCCGCTGGACAACATGCCTTGCTGTATGCTGACCCGCTAACTTCAGTTCGGAGTCACTGATCTGTAACAAGCTTGCCGACCAGGGAAGTTAGAGAAAATAATTAATTTTCTATTGTGGGCTTACAACACACAGCATATTTATGGTGTCAGCCCTGCTTAGTTGTCATTTGCTAAACTACTGAATCCCTCCCACTGGCCTCATCTCCACAACATAAGGACTAATTGTTCTGTGGTCCATACCAACTGGGACAACTTGAGAGAACACAGAAAGTGTACAGAGGGCAGCTCTGAATTTCTGACATGATCAGCAAGAATTTCCCCGCACCTCTAAAATGTT
>NW_017318839.1:0-469 GCF_000935625.1 Nanorana parkeri
ACTGCTTTATTGTGGTGGCATTTCTCTTTGTAGAGTTTTAGAGTTTTTAAGCAAGGACAGTTGTGTAACACTAGCTATGTTTTTTTATGCTGTAAAAAGTCACCATCTAGACACACAACTCCAAAAGTTTGAGAGAGATCATAAGTTCTTATGGCCAGATGTATAGTAGGTGGTTAACAGAGACAGTTTTTTTGGCACAAACTATTGTACTTTTATATTTATTTCCTATTGCATCTGTGATTTTGGTTTATTTAACTGACTTTAAACATACACAGATGCTAGATTTATCATGCCACAAAAAGGGTAAATGGGTGGAGTGGACACATTTAAATTATTCTTTATAATACAATATAGTTATCTGCATTCATTTATTCTACTTATTTACTGAATTGCTTATTAACTTTGCTTTATTACAAGTTTCCAGTAAAGAAGCAACTACAGAGCCAAGTCGTGAAACACAAACACAAAC
>NW_017318840.1:0-469 GCF_000935625.1 Nanorana parkeri
TGTAATTCTATGCAAAAATTCAAAATAAAGAAAATTTTTGAATAATTATTCCAGATGAAAAATCCAACATACGTGAAAAAAAGTTGGGATAGGAACTGGGCTTGACCTCGGTTAGGGCAATATATGTTTTTTCAATGTACATTTCACTCTGCCTATGCAACCCTTCAAGAATAGGTATCTCCCCTGTGTATTTGCCACCATATCTTCTAATTGAAAAGGTATGTTCCGGGGCTTTAATTCCCAGTCCGTCACAAAACCCCTCCACCTCTTCATAATAGCGGAGATAATACGATTGTCCATCTTTCCTAGCAATCAAACAAGGAAGGAAACCCCATTTATACGATATATCTGTCGCCTTAAGAATATTTAACAACGGTTTTAGAGCCCGGCGTCTCATCAATGTTTCTCTTGCTAGATCATGGAATGATCAACTGTACACCTTCAAAATTAATATATGGCAATTCTCGGA
>NW_017318841.1:0-469 GCF_000935625.1 Nanorana parkeri
TGGTACTCCAGAAGTTGGCTGACATTTTCCAGTTTATTGCACAGACTCTGTGGCGGAACTATGCTTCAGTGGCCGAACTACCGCCGATGCAGTCGGTGCGCCCGCACCGGAGCCCTGGCCTGGGGGGGCCCCCATCTCTGTGCTGAAAGTGTCGCATCATCCGTTCATCTGGCACACCGGGGGGCCAGCGATGCCCTGAAATGGGGGCAGGAGGTTCATGTACGGAACTCCTGCCAGGACTTCTTATGTCTGCCCTCTCTTCTGATCTGCTGCAATAAAGCAGGAGAAGGTCAAGCAGAGGAATAATTGCAGAAGTTTGGGAAGATTTCCCCCCCCTGCAAGATAGCTGACCCGGATCATACAGCTCTGATCCCGATCAGCGTTCTATTGCCATGGCAACCCTCCGCCAATCAAAGCACGCTGCCGCTACTGACCAGTCCCTGCCCACTCCTCTGGGCTTGTTCTCATT
>NW_017318842.1:0-469 GCF_000935625.1 Nanorana parkeri
AAAGTGAGCCGGCCGCAATGCGAGGCAGTGCGTTCTGCCCAGAATCCGACCCGAATGCACTGCAACTGGTTCTAAGACATCGGGGAGGGTCGGCTTCCATTCTGTTCATGTTGTGATCGCGTTATGTTTTTAGACCCCCGGAGCTGTGTATATATATATATATACACATAAATTACACTGAGCCGGTCTTCAATAAAGTCACTTCCTGTTTTTACTTCCATATTGGTGTTGTCGTTGTCTGATGATTGAGGAGTTTAGTCTTCTGTCCTAATATATTGGTTCTGTCCAATAATTGGGCCGGTTTGGGCTGAGGACGCTGGAATTCGGGCTCCAGCCGAGAGGAAGTTGATTTGTGATGGCGGTTCCCAGTCGGGGGCGTAGGTGCTCAGTCACAATTGTGACCTCATTGAAATGTCTGTGACTAGAATCGGCCCAATAGCTGTCTGGTGCCGGCCACGCACCGCTCTGC
>NW_017318843.1:0-469 GCF_000935625.1 Nanorana parkeri
TGTGATAGCAATTGGAGGTGACAGGTTCCCTTTATTGAACCCGTCACATCCAGGACAGGAGTTCTAGCACTGTGCTAGAACTCCTGTGACAGCAGAGAGGTGAAGACGGCTCTCCCCTCTCACTAAACCGAGCGGCAGGGTTACGGCGGCAGCTACTCAGGGCAGAGACTCGGCGGCTGGGGAGGATGATGCATAGTTACATAGTTACATAGTATTTGAGGTTGAATAAAGACATTAGTCCATCAAGTCCAACCTATTAGGATGTCATTCTAGGAGTACCTGTACCCCTGTATATTACGGTCCCTTAAGAAATCGTCCAAAAGTTTCTTGAACAATTCCAGATTATTTGCTGAAATCCCCGCCTGTGGCAGTGAGTTCCAGACCCTAACTGATCTAACTGTGAAGAACCCCTTTCGCCCCTTGTGCTAGAATTTTATTTCCACCAATTTTAGGTGGTGGCCTCTAGTTT
>NW_017318844.1:0-469 GCF_000935625.1 Nanorana parkeri
CATTGTCACCGACGGACCCCGTACGTGAGTGGGAGGAGTCTTGCGGTGCGCCTGCGCAGTTGCGCGTAAGGCTCGTCGTCCCAGCCGAGGGCCGATGCGAGTATCACAGTACCCCTTCCTCAAGGGAACCCTACCAGGGATCCCAGGCGGAGAAGGGCGGTCAGGATGCCTCCTGTGGAACAGCAGCACCTTCCTAGGAGCATGGACGTCCTTCGAGTCCTCCCACGAATCCTCTTGTGGCCCGCAGGACTTCCATCTAATCAAGTACTGCCATCGGTTGCGATACCTGCGGGAGTCCAGAATCTCCTCCACCTCATACTCCTCTTCCCCGTCGACCGTGATAGGTGCCGGAGGCGGGGGAACACGCTCTCGGAAAGGGTTCTCCCGGAAGGGCTTCAAGAGGGAGGAATGTGGGGTGAATCCACAGATCCGGGGGGAGAGAGAGTCTCATTGCATTGTCGTTCACAAC
>NW_017318845.1:0-469 GCF_000935625.1 Nanorana parkeri
AGACTAGAGGACACCACCTAAAACTTGTAGAAAAAAAATTCGAACACAAGGGGCGAAGGGGCTTCTTCTCAGTTTGCGCGGTTAGGGTCTGGAACTCACTGCCTCAAGCGGTAATTTCCGCAATTAATCTGGAATCATTCAAGAGGCTTTTGGACAACTTCCTGAGAGACCGAAATGTACAAGGGTACAGGTACTCTAACAGGTACTCTTAAGAATGAGAACACTCATGGACCTATATACACACACACACACAACAGGTTGGACTTGATGGACTTATGTCTTTATTCAACCTCAAATACTATATAACTATGTAACTATGGGGAAAAGCCCTGACCCCATAGTTCTCCTTTAATCACTGATAACACTAAACTGATGAACAGTAAAAGCGTTTTAATCGTCACCTATGTGCGTTTTTTGCGATTTTTGCAGGCGCACACAATTTAAGGCTTGACATGTTTGGTGTCTATTT
>NW_017318846.1:0-469 GCF_000935625.1 Nanorana parkeri
AAAAAAAAATATTTACAAAATCCTTGTATAAATGGGCTAATGAGCAGTTATGAGAAAGCTAGATAAATCAAAGCTGCCTAAGTATGGATGATTTAGAAAAAAAATTGTCTCCAAACAACCCATGTATTCTAAAATAGAAAGCTAAGCCACTGGATCTTGATTCAGTTTGGACTGGCCCAGTGTGCATGTGTGAAAGGAAGTGGGGTAGAACAGTATTTTGCTTAGCATACCGGACTGATAGTACTCATGATAAAAGAAAGATCTGGGGTCTGACTCTAAATTACAAGGTTACAAAATAAAGCAGCAGAGGTAATGAGATAACATCTTATGTGCTTAGTTCACAGCATTTGCCAATTAAGTTGTAATATATCCTTGCAGTTAAAAACACAATCAATTCCAATGGACTCTAGTATCCCCAAATTTTTGAAGGTTAAAGCTGGCCATACACCTTACAACCATCGCAAGACTT
>NW_017318847.1:0-226 GCF_000935625.1 Nanorana parkeri
CAATGAACAGGAATCCTCTATACTGTGTGTTCCTGTTCATTTATTACATGAGGACAGATTATGTTTACTATAACTACTAGGGATGCACCGATACTAGTATCGATATCGGTGCCGATCAGTGTACTCGCCCAAATGCTCCGATGCCTAGCACGAGTACTTCCGGTATCAGGAAGCTGGGCAGTGTGTAATGACGCGCGATTGACCGGGAAGCGGCTCCATGCTCTCT
>NW_017318848.1:0-469 GCF_000935625.1 Nanorana parkeri
AGTTCATATATATGCCCCTTCACAACCATATGTGTATTTCCTTTGTAGATTAGGAAGAAAGGCTGAAACACTCATTTTTTAGCTCAGACAGTGAATAGTTACATCCAGATTCATATATATGCCTCAAATGCTTCCTTTCATAACCATATGTGTATTTCCCTATGGGGAGAGTGGGAAAGAGCTTAAAATGCTTGTTTTGAGCTAAAACAGTGGTTAGTTACAACCAGAGTTCATGTATATACACAAATGTTTCCTTTCATAACCATATGTGTATTTCCCTATTGAGAGAGTGGGAAAAGAGCTTCAAACGCTTGTTTGAGATAAAACAGTGGTTATTTACAACTTGAGTTCATATATATGCCCCTTCATAACCATATGTGTATATCCTTTGTAGATTAGGAAGAAGGGCTGAAACACGCATGTTTTAGCTCAAACAGTGATTAGTTACATCCAGATTCATATATATGCC
>NW_017318849.1:0-469 GCF_000935625.1 Nanorana parkeri
AAGGGTGTAGAGGGAGGTGTGGGGTAGGGGGGAAGCCTGCCAGGGAGGTACCGTGTCCTAATGGGTAGATGAAGGAGCGTTCCACGCCCTAGGGAGGGAGCGGGGGCGTTGGGGATGTTACTCTAAACATGTGTCCGCCTGGAGGATCCAGGGCGTCCATATCGCTGCGAATTTGGGATATCTGTCATATAGTTGGGCGGTCAATTCTTCCATATGCATGATCCTATTCAGTTCCAAAACCCATTCTTTGACTGAGGGAGCTATATTAGTGTTCCAGTGTCTGGGGATGAGGACCCTGGCGGCCGTAAGGAAGTATCGTAGCAGGTCCTTTTTTATGGATTTAAAGGATCCCGGAAGAATGGAAAGGAGCGCAGCCTGAGACGTGCGCAGCGGGTCCGTGGCCGTCACTTTGTGATATGTATCGAGCGCCTTGGTCCAGAAGGGCCTTAACTTGGCACAGTCCCACCAT
>NW_017318850.1:0-251 GCF_000935625.1 Nanorana parkeri
GTTGTCTACTGCTTTCTAATTTACTGCTCTAACTCCTTGAAAAACCAGTAAGAATCTAGATGTAACAAGAGTCATAGTAGTATTTGCATAGGGCAAAACAGGCCTCTCTTGCAGCCCCTCATGAGACACTTCTAGGTTCTGGTGATAGGTCAAGCACCGCACTGTGGAGGACCCAGGGAGTCCAGGGGATTTAGGCAGCAAATCGGATCAGAACCTTTACAACAGCTGTGCTATTTAAAAAAACCAGGATA
>NW_017318851.1:0-468 GCF_000935625.1 Nanorana parkeri
CTGGTGGTTCCCCAGGTAAATGAGAGCACTTTTTTCTGAAAAGAGTGCAAGATTTTCCCTGGGAGCGCCACCGGCAGGGTCCGGAATAAGTATAATATCTTCGGGAGAATGTTCATCTTGACCGAATTAATTCACCCTATCCATGATAGATTATTCCGGGCCCATGTGGACAGTAGCTGCAGCAGGTTTTTGAGGAGGGGAGCGTAGTTCATTTTATAAAGGGAGCAATATTCTCTGGTCAACTGTATACCTAAGTATTCCAGGGTGGAGGAGCGCCAGGTAAAGTCAAAGTTCCTTTGTATAGTTTCGGCCACCTCCTGTGGTAGAGATATGTTAAGAGCTAACGACTTTTCCGTGTTAATTGCTAGATTGGAAACTTGCGCAAAAGAATCTAGTGTAGTAAGTAAATTTGGAATGGATATGTGGTGTTGCGAGATGGTAAGGAGAAAGTCATCCGCAAATAAGCTG
>NW_017318852.1:0-273 GCF_000935625.1 Nanorana parkeri
TATACTAGCACTTAGGGAGTTGGAATCACAAGACTAACAGATCTCGGTAGCAAGGCAGAGAATAATATATACATTAGGGGAGACATACAATATTTGTTACACTGAGTGTAGAGCTCATGCTGCGTAGTGACTGGATGTGATAGGGGAACCATATATACTTGCAGTACTGTGTGTGATAGGGGAACCATATATACTTGCAGTACTGTGTGTGATAGGGGAACCATATATACTTGCAGTACTGTGGGCAAAGAGCACATGGGGACTGGATGTGAT
>NW_017318853.1:0-468 GCF_000935625.1 Nanorana parkeri
ATGGCGTTGATCCTGCCTATTAAGGTAAGGTAGGGACGGTCATTGTTCCATCTAGAGAGGTCCGTCTTTATAATGTTCAGTAAAGGAATATAATTACATTGCATCAAATCTGAAAATTTAGGAGTCAGGAATATTCCTAGGTATTTCAGCTTACGGGTTTTCCACACAAACGGCAGAGAATCTCGTATATGCTGACATTCCGTAGCTGAAGTTGTGAGGTTTAATATTTCAGATTTATGCAAGTTTATTTTAAAATTCGAAACTAAACCATACTGTGTAAATTCCTTAAGGAGGTTAGGGAATGTGATTCTAGGCTGTCTCACTAAGAAAAGAATGTCATCGGCATAGGCCGCTATTTTATGTTCATAGCCCTGTACTTCAACACCTCTGATGTTTATATTGTTCCTGATAGACGTGTGCCATTGTAAAGTTCAAAGGAACGGGATAGATTACCATTGACCTTAATTT
>NW_017318854.1:0-468 GCF_000935625.1 Nanorana parkeri
AAATGTCAGTCTTTAGTTTTGCTTAGTAGCTTTCCACAGCTACCAGCCGCTTATCACACCTCTGTGTTAAACTCACGCTGCTCACCCCTCGTGAGCTCTCACTCTGCTCTCTCTGCAGTGTGTCCAACAGGTCGTAGGGTCACCAACCTCCTGACCTCTCCCAGCCTCCCCTGGCTGTTCCACGTGTGTCCAGCATGCACCTAAATCTGCTGTGGCCCTGTGCCTCCTGCACCCACACAACTCTCCAACACAACTCTGGTCCAGACTCCTAATGAGGCTGCTCTCAGCCACTTGATCAGCCCAAGCTGGTCATTGGTAACACCTGGCCCCAGGACTGAAGATCTCACCCCACCCAGAGCTCTAAGAGATCTCCAGAGCTCCAGATCCAAGCTAAAATTCTGAAAACTTGGAAGGGCCTGAAAAGCCTGGCTCTTCCTTATAACATTGTTTACATTCTGGACCCTCTCT
>NW_017318855.1:0-468 GCF_000935625.1 Nanorana parkeri
GTCTTTTCGTCCATCGCTAGCCCCATCACCACGGTCCGCATGAATCCAGCCTTTACCCCGGGCCTCCACCCATCATTCTTGCGCTCTTGGTCACCAGAGGGGAACCCTCGGGCAAACATGTTCTTCGATGCCCAGGGGAGATTCAAACCCTTAAATGACCTCAACTCAGAAAACCAGGCTGCACCGATACTACTTTGGCAGTACATGCAACTGCGCCACTTTCTCACTACTCAACACACTAAACCCAACTACTCACGACCTCTTACTCGCTTTGAAAATCTCTGCGCGGAGACCGGACGGATCTCTCATACAATTTCGGAAACTTACTCTTTACTATCAGAAACCCACTCCCCACAGCCTCTACCCTCCACGAAGGCCTGGGAGAGAGACTTAGACACCACCTTCACCCCCAGGGATTGGGAAAGGATGGATGATCTTCTACTAAAAAGTTCACTGAATGTACAAATT
>NW_017318856.1:0-468 GCF_000935625.1 Nanorana parkeri
AAATTGTTCCGGGACAAAGACGTCATTGCCTATCCCGATGCCAGCCCCGTCATGCTCCTTTCCGAAACGTCCCTGGAGGAGCTCAACAAGCGCTTGGAGAAGCCGGTCACTCTGGGAAATTTCCGGCCCTGCATCGTGGTGTCTGGATGTGAGGCCTTTGCTGAAGATGGCTGGGATGACGTGGAAGTGGGCACCACCAAGCTAAAGAGGGTCATGGCCTGTGGCCGTTGTCTCCTGACCACAGTGGATCCCGATACTGGAATCATGAGCCGGAAGGAGCCCCTGGAAACGCTGAGGACCTTCCGACAGAGCGATCCTTCTCTGAGCCACCTCTACAAGACCGCTCCACTTTTTGGCCAATACTACGGAGTGGAGCAAACCGGAAAATTAAGAGTGGGAGATCCAATCTATATCAAGGTCCGCAAGGATTAAGGTTCGTTCCCTATGCTCAGAAATGCGTGTCCAGCT
>NW_017318857.1:0-468 GCF_000935625.1 Nanorana parkeri
AAAAAAAAAATGTTTTATTTTATGTTCCCGGGGACATTTAAGGCCCCATTCACACCTATGCTTATTGTAATATGCGCGTCTGTCGCGCGACCGTCACGCGTTTTTTTTACCGCGATTCGCGGTAAAAAAGCCGCGCGACCGTCGCGCGATTCCAAAGGCTACTTGGCAGTATACTAATGGAAAACGCCCCACAAAACGGACCCATACGCAGCAAAAACGCTCCGGGACCTTTTCAAGTCGGTGGCCGTTTTGTAGTGCGTTCGGGACGGGCGGAAATACGGACAGGTGGGAACGAGGCCATTGACTACAGTGCTATTTATTTTTTTGACCGTTTTGTAGAGCGTTCATCGAGCGTAGGACGCGCTACAAAACTGTCAGGTGTGAATGGGGCCTAAAAATGTCCCCGGATTTATTTTTTTATATGTGCCACCTTACCTTGGTGGTCAGTGGGGGCTCCGTGGACCCGGG
>NW_017318858.1:0-468 GCF_000935625.1 Nanorana parkeri
ACTCTCAACTGTAGAAATATCATAAATCTAGGGATGCACCAACATTTTGGCCACCGAAACGTATCAGCCAAAAATGGTACTTTGGACCATCTTTCGCCTGGAATTGCGGTGCATCTCTCATGCTTATTGATGATGGTATCAAGCAAAAAGGCATAAAAACACTCACAGCAGCAGCAGCAGTGTTCCATTCAGCACTGAGGATATGAGAGCATATGTCTGCATTGGGAAAAAGGAGATCACTCACTGCAGGTCTCTACAGTGTGAGTTTACCTCACCCTCCAATAAGTGATGATGTCACTTGGCTTCAGCCAATGCATTTTATCACTGATTTACTTTTTTGATTGACAATTATTAAACCCTTAAAATTCCATAACATCAACACACCAAATGTATTAAAACTGTATACTGAGCTACTTAAAAATAATAATATGATTTTCCTTCACTGAAGCTCCTGCCTCATCTGCACCG
>NW_017318859.1:0-468 GCF_000935625.1 Nanorana parkeri
AGTGTTCTCTACAATTGTTACATTGTATCTCTTGTTACTAAGATGTATATATTTCCTATGATCCTGAGCTTCACCTAGTGGTATTTTCCAGATTCACCATTGTCCATAATAATTGAAGAAAATTGGACCGGAAGAGAACATTCGATTTTGCCTTATTCTTACAACATTCTGTACATTCAGTTTCACTAGACGAATAGCTATGCAATTTTTTTTTTATAAATAGACACCTAATGTCATGTGTCAATGAGAGAAGGATTGCTACAGTGTGCACAGACACTTTGTAGTTCATGATATATATCAGGGGGGTTAAACTCACCCTACAAATTTCTCTATTGTGGAATATATTCAACACTTATACACGTGGAGACTGAAAAGACCTTTTTAATACAGTACGCAGGTAGGCCGAAATTGACAGGGTGGACTTCCAGCTGTTGGCATGGCAACCACGGCGAGCTGTTTAATTATTAC
>NW_017318860.1:0-468 GCF_000935625.1 Nanorana parkeri
TTTTTTTTTTCAGAAAAAAGTTTTATTACGTTTTCCACCAGTACAAAGATTGAAAACATTCAGACAAACATTTGCCTTTGTGCATAGTCACATATGTACACATTGTGCTGAGGTCAAATACAGCGTATAACAGTCATCAAGTTAGGCAAAACACACATAAACAAAATCGAGCATAATGGATCACAGTCGGTATCAATATTTTTAATTTTATCCTTTGGGCTATAGGAAGCCAGTGTAAGGATTGGCAGAGGGGGGTTGCAGACACTGAGCGGTTGGTTAGGTGAATGAGTCTAGCAGCTGCGTTCATTATAGACTGAAGGGGGAATATCCTGTGTAGTGGAAGGCCAATGAGGAGGGAGTTGCAATAGTGCAGACGAGACCCACGCGCGCAGACATCCACATGATGTAAAAGAAAACACGATTCATCTTCATCAGACCAGGCCACCTTCTTCCATTGCTCCATGGTCC
>NW_017318861.1:0-262 GCF_000935625.1 Nanorana parkeri
TAGAAAAAGAGATTGAGGACACAGAGTCCTCTATGTCTTTTTCTGCAGCCCGTGGTTATAAATGAACAGGAACGCTGTACTGAAATTAATTTTATACCATTTTTTGGGGACAGATGGAGCTTTATTTTGGTGGTATTTAATCACCACTGGGGTTTTTATTATATTATGTTAGGAAACATTTATTATTACCCAGTTTTTTGGTAAAATATAAAAGATCGGGTCACGTCGGGTAAATAGACATCAAACATGTCAAGCTTTAAAA
>NW_017318862.1:0-468 GCF_000935625.1 Nanorana parkeri
CAATTGCCACCCTGCCCCCCAGCCCAGTCCGCCCCTGGTGTTAAGGAATAGGTTCAAGTGGGATTAACCCCTGTTAATTCTTTTGCCATCTCTGTCCCATTGAGGAGATTTCCCTTCACTTCCTACCACATAACCACAACAGGAAGTGAGAGGAAATCCCTCCAAAGTGAGGGAAATCCCTGGTTGTTACCAGGGTTACCAGAACTAGCACCCCCATTGGAAGATATATCCTCTACTCCTGTTCTGGTGACAACTGAAAATATGGGATGGTATTTCACTCTTTTAGTGTTAATTGTCACAGGACAAATAGAGAGGGTGAATCTCCTTAGGGACGACACAGACAGCAATAAAAACCTGACTGGTTCTAATTAGATGTGCACCGAAATTAAATTTTGAGGCTGAAACCAAAAATCTATTTTAAAAAATGTCAGGCCGGAACCGAAACAACAATTTTTTTTAACCTTCTTA
>NW_017318863.1:0-468 GCF_000935625.1 Nanorana parkeri
CCCTGCAACACTCTCTAACACACAGCACCTCCCCAAAACATAGCTCCTCCCCAACTGCTCTCACAGCATTAATCCTTAACTCTGCAGTATCCTCCCTCGCTTAGAAAACACAGCATGGCTTCTGCACCATACAGAATTCTCTCATATACACCATAGTTATTCCACCTAACAGCATGCTTCCTCACATTACTCCTCCACTATGAAGCACCTAAACGTGATCTTTTTGGAAGAGATTAGGCTCAATTCACAAAGCTTTAAAACCAAGATAAGGATTTTTATTTCAGCCATGTGACTATAATTCTTAAATCGCATTGAACTCACCGAAAAATAACTGTCACTGAAAAATAACTGTCACTTAAAACGCATAGATTTCTCGCATTCAGCCATGGTGGTGCTGACCGGGCAACCCATGGTTCGAATTTCAGCTAATTGAGCAGGAATCAGCTGAAATTCGACCTGTTTTTGGCC
>NW_017318864.1:0-468 GCF_000935625.1 Nanorana parkeri
CTCCGATCTGCCCTTTTGCGATACATATGGTTTGGTTCTTCGGCACGTCTTAGGTATACGGTCCTGGTGCGGCGAAAACAAAATGGGGGGGTGGGTCTCCCTCACATCGAACTGTATTACAAGGCTGCCCTACTTACGAGACTACTCGACTCGATCTTTCACGCACAACACAAATTGTGGGTACAACTAGAAGCGTTTATCTCACCCCTTCCCCCCGCGTCCCTACCGTGGATTGACCCAGCGTGTCGTCCAGCACTGGGGTCTCTCCCATGCTGCCTGCCTCCCCTGCTTAAAGCTTGGGACTTCCTCCTTAAGAGATCAGCGATTTCCTCTCGCCCTGGGCCTCTAACGGCCATCATGGGAAATCCAGATTTTCCCCCCGCTAGGCACAGGGGCCAGTTCCTTGGATGGCACGGCGCTCATTTCCCCCCATTTTGCGCGGCTCTCACAGTAGGAGGCCTACGGACC
>NW_017318865.1:0-468 GCF_000935625.1 Nanorana parkeri
AGAAAATAAAACAAATAAGAATTAGGTAGTTTATCTGTCATATTTGTAGATCATTTGTAGCCCCATCACCTCTTGTGAGGTGGCTACTAGAAATGTAGTGATAGCCAGGGCTGTAGTCAGTCTGTCTGAATTATAGTTGGCATTCGTCTGGTTAACTTCAGGTGTTCCGACATTGATTGTACCCAGGGTAGCCATCAGGGGGGGGTACGGCCGATACTCATGTAAGGGGCCCGGGCAGCCTGAGGGGCCCGCCCGGGTCCCTTACATGCCTATCGTCCGACGGTGAAGGGTGAGGAGGCGGAGGCCTGGCCCTACCAGCGCAGGGCCCCAGCATTGCCGCTCCAGCGGCTTTGAGACAAGCTGGGCCCCTATCAGCTACGCTGCTCGTCTGATGTCGAACTGGCCGGAAGTGACGTCACATCACTAACTGGCCGGTCCGGCGGCAGACGAGGTCATGTGTGCAGGTAA
>NW_017318866.1:0-468 GCF_000935625.1 Nanorana parkeri
AGTGGTCTAAGGTCCCCGAGTCATCATGTTCTATACACAGTGTATGGGGCCTAACGACACAGAGGGACTTACCATTGCTGCAGTGGAGGAAAAAACAGGCTGGAGGAAGATCTGTGACAGACAGCCGGTTGGAGGATCGGATGAGTATAACTATTTTCCGCCATAGACCAAAACAACCAGTTACACCTTGCAGTACGAGGGGGGTAACCCCACTGCAAGGGTTAATAATCATTTTCCCCGGAGCTCTGAATTATTGTGACAACCTCAAATTTTCCTATAAACCTCCCACTAAGTGGCGTCACACATCGGGTGACACCATCAGAGGGGGATGTCATTTTGGTGTCACCCCCTAAGTCGGGCACTTGGTCATAAGAGCCCAACAGCGGCACAAGAGGGGGAGGGGGGATGGCATACCTGATCCCACCAAGTCAATATCCCCTCCTCTCTTTGCCGGTGTCCATCACCAAG
>NW_017318867.1:0-468 GCF_000935625.1 Nanorana parkeri
TCAGCAGGGAGCATAAGCAGCGCTGTCCCTTTAATGAGGCACTTGCCTCCGTTGGCATCTCATTGGGGCTCCCTTTCAGGCCAGAGTGTCCCAGGTACCTGGCATCACATTTGGCACCCTTTCTGGCCCAGGTCCCATGTGGCTGGCATGTGGCTGGCAGTCCACTGCTGTGTAACCTAACTACCTGTCAAAAGCTGGATGCAGCGCCGCCTGTGATTAACATACAGCGCTCCGTCCATGACAGGTTACACAGCGGGGAGGATTTCCATGCTGTGTAACCTGTTACAAGCCGCTCTGAATGGAGAAAAAGCTGTCAAAGCTGTCAGCTTCAGACTTAAAGCTGACAGCTTTTTCCTCCATAATACTAGATGAGGCTCCGCCTCCCCTGACCGCACGTCCCTGCTAGGGCACCCCTGAGCATAAGCTTTACTGACCTCAGCCGGGTTAGCCCCCCCATATCAAAATTTT
>NW_017318868.1:0-468 GCF_000935625.1 Nanorana parkeri
ATATCACCAGTATATCACCCGTATATCACCAGTATATCACCGGTATATCCCCCGTATATCACCCGTATATCACCGTATATCACCCGTATATCACCAGTATATCACCCGTATATCACCAGTATATCCCCCGTATATCCCCAGTATATCACCCGTATATCCCCGTATATCACCCGTATATCACCAGTATATCACCCGTATATCCCCCGTATATCACCCGTATATCACCAGTATATCACCAGTATATCACCCGTATATCACCCGTATATCACCAGTATATCCCCTGTATATCCCCCGTATATCCCCCGTATATCACCCGTATATCACTCGTATATCCCCCGAATATCACCCGTATATCACCAGTATATCACCCGTATATCATCCCCCGTATATCCCCCGTATATCACCCGTATATCACTCGTATATCCCCCGAATATCACCCGTATATCACCAGTATATCACCCGTATATC
>NW_017318869.1:0-468 GCF_000935625.1 Nanorana parkeri
GATTCTCGTATGAGAATCGAGCAGTGTATGGGCACCTTAAGTGTGCACTCTACTAACAGCTGTAAGAATATGTGTAACCATTCTAAATTGGGTAAGTGTACAAACTTTTGGCTTTTTATTAAATAGAGCCTCAGCAAGGTCTTCATGAAAGGAGGTGTCTACTACCGTATAGAGAAGCTGATAAACCCAGGTCCAGAACCCCCTAGCCTTCGGGGATTCCCACCATATATGTACACACACCCTTTGAAGCAACGTGAAGGATAACCAGGGACTGAGCGGGAAATACTCAAAAGGAACAAAGTACCACTGAAGCAGTACTTGATCATTTGCCTCCACAGCAAGAACATTAGATGAACTCTTAGCCGTGGCCAACCATATCCAGGTGTGATCTTCAAAGTTCAGTGAACCATGGAAATCCTGATTCCAATTATAAGTACAGGTGAAACTCGAATAATTAGAATATCGTGC
>NW_017318870.1:0-383 GCF_000935625.1 Nanorana parkeri
TTTAATTGAATATTATTTTTAAAAAACTGTTATTTTTTTTAAACTTTACTTTAATTGCTATCACCTAGGGGAGCTTACAAGCCCCCATGTGATAGCATATTGGTGAACACAGGTCCTCTTGACTTCTAGTGTCGCCTTTCCACTCTAAATAAGCTATTGGGGTGCAGATCGCAGGCTTCAGGAGACCAGCACTGACAGCTATGGGACCAGAAGTGATGCAATACGCGTTGCTCCCGGTCCGATAGTACCGGGAGGAAATCGGAGAATGGACGTTCACCGCTCTCCTCCCCAGCTTCCTCGGGCCCGTAGGAGAGAGGAAGGGACAGTCACCCGGCGGGATAAGGTATGCCGCCGGGTCCCCTCCTCTCTCTCCTGATACTGTC
>NW_017318871.1:0-468 GCF_000935625.1 Nanorana parkeri
CTGCGAGGCGCGGAGCTGAGCGCAGCCAGATGAAAGACTTTATCATCAGCCCATCAGCTCGCATGTAACAACTCAATGGACTTCGCATCCTGACGTTGGTTTATACGTGCAAGCCAATTGGCTGGCAACAACATTTTTTCATCTCCGCACGGTATGCTAGCTCTTGTAAGCTGACGCGCCAGATTGAAGATTTAAAGACACACTGCAGGTGAAGGTCTGCGCGCCACCACTTCCCTTTTCTGCGCTCTGCTTCGCATGCAGTGTGTCCCAGGCTTTAGCAGATCCACATTAAGGATCTAACGATAATCGGGACCGATGTTTAAATTATCCGTTACATTTACTTATATTACCGATAATAAGCGCTGTGCAAATTTCAGCCGGTTCTAGAGGAACTGGCAGAAATTTGCACAGTGGGTGCCGTCTGGCTGGCATCCATCGATCAGCTGATTGAAGGAGCCGGTCAGAAAA
>NW_017318872.1:0-468 GCF_000935625.1 Nanorana parkeri
CACTGATCCAGAAAAGGCCTAAAGTGGTATACAGAAAAGCCTCTAATGTCAAAGACTTATTAGTACACAATATAATAGACCCCCCTCAGAAAAATGTCTTGTTTTTCGATGGAAAAGGTTTTTATCCATGTGGAAATTGCGTTGGGTGTAAGGAGACAGGTCAAAATAAAAAAATAGTAGAATTTCAATCCAACTATAACAAGCGAGTGTTCCAGATAAAATAATTCATTTCCTGCAAAAGCACACATGTTACCTACATGATGGAGTGTCCGTGGGGACTCCAATACATAGGCAGGACCACCCGGGAGCTCAGGATTAGAATAAGGGAACATATTAACAATATCAAGAAGGGAAAACTTGACCATAGTGTGCCTAGACACTTTAGAGAAAAACATGGGAGCAATCCTAAAGGAATTAAGTTTACAGGACTAGACAAAATAAAAAAACACTGGAGAGGGAACCATATGA
>NW_017318873.1:0-468 GCF_000935625.1 Nanorana parkeri
TATTTTTAATGACGACGTTGGGAGATGTATACCTAGATAAGTAATACATGTGTCCGCCTATGGATAAGGGAATGTAGATTGTAAAGTTAGTTTCAGAGAGGGGGGTATGTTGAGGCCTAGGATTTGGGATTTTGTGTAATTAACTTTGTAGTAGGAGACTTTGCTGAATTGGTCTAGGAGAAGTTGTACAGCAGGGAGAGAACATAGTGGACGTGAGAGGATAAGAACTATATTGTCTGCGAAGAGACCTATCTTGATGTTGGTAGGACCTACTGCAACACCATGGATGTGGGGATGTGATCGCACAAGGGTTGCAAGCGGTTCCATTGTGAGGACGAATATTATGGGTGAAAGGGGGCAACCTTGGCGAGTACCATTTGAAATTAATAGGTCATAGTATTAATACTATGTCATAATACTATGAAAGAGTTTGTTGAGAGAGCAGTGGGAGCGATTATTCACTGCGGT
>NW_017318874.1:0-468 GCF_000935625.1 Nanorana parkeri
ATTGTGATTGTTGTCCTCGTCCTCGTCCTCTATCTCTATCTCGATCTGGTTCTCGTTCTCTATCTCGTTGTGTGGATGGCCTGGGGGGAGCATTTTTCTTTTTGGGAGACAGGCTTGTTTTGGGTGTAGAAGTTAGGCCTGTATTTGTAGGGGCTGTGCTGATGAGTTAATTTGAGAAATCACTGTGCAGATAATTGCGGATTTTTGTGAGGATGTTGCGCGCGCGCGCATTGCGCGTGCACATGACGCATATAAAAACATTTCAAGGAAAATCCATGGAAAAAAAGAAAGATGGAGCTCAGGCAAGAAGTGTTTTTTGGCAGCCACCATGCTGGGACTGGCTGTGCTCATGGAGGAGCAGGAGCAGATTGTGCCACAGCAGCAGCAAGAGGAGCTGATCGGGCAGCAGCAAGAGGACCAAATTGGCCAGCACCAAGAGGAGCAGCAGCAACAACAGGGGGACGATGC
>NW_017318875.1:0-468 GCF_000935625.1 Nanorana parkeri
GACGGAGGTCAGATAGACTGAAGGGGAGGATGGAGGTCAGACACATTCTCAGACGGGGGATAAGCGGCTCTGTCCCAGGGATACGGATCTATATTTCAGTCATGTGACTGATTTTCGGGCCTCGTTGGGCTCTGATGACAATAACGGAGTCCAGGGAAGATCTGATACGATGAGGTGGAAGGCTCAGATTCCGCCATTCGCGGTCCTCCCCTCACACTGCCGGCGCTCTCCTGAGCCTCCGATCTCCAAACAAGTTGTATCAGACATAGTTCAGGCGGCACCGAGCTGTCTGCGTCCTCCAGGAGGAGATCTGCCGCTCCATGTAAGGTAACAGCGAGCAACGCCGACACCAATCCATTGTGTGCCACCTGACGAGGAGACGCACCGGGAGAGCATCACATGGGACGTCACCAGTACACAGCCTGTTCCTCCAGTCTTCTATCTGACCTCTGTCCTCCCCTTCAGTCT
>NW_017318876.1:0-468 GCF_000935625.1 Nanorana parkeri
CATATAGCTGTGTGCTAGGAATACACCTGAAAAGCCATCAGTCTAGTAGCTCCGAATGTATTATGAGAATGCTGCATGCATGATTGATTTAGGTCACAGTATTTGTCAGCCTTCTACTTTTGTAATGGCAAGTCATTACCAGCTTGTGATCTGCCATAATATTGTAATATTTTACCTGATTACTTCTTCGTACTGCTTGCTATATGCCTCCTATTATCCCATGTATATTAAATGCAGGTGTTTTTATAATCACAGAAATGGGAGCCTGTGGGCCGCTCGGAATACAAATAGGTATTTTATATCATTATCTAGACTCCTAAACCAGGAACCTTTCAGTGTGCAAATCAAGATAAAAAGAAGAGACAATAAAGCATGTCTGCAGGGAGAAAGAACTGTAAAGTATACAAAAGATACAAATTGCTGGAGGATAATCTTTAACCCCTTCGTGACTGACGACGTACAGTGTAC
>NW_017318877.1:0-468 GCF_000935625.1 Nanorana parkeri
AGGGTGTTTTGTAGTCCTAACAGACCCCTGAAGAAGGAGCGTTGCTCGCTCTGGAACGCGTCAAGGTGTTTTACCTTGCTGGTAACTTCCTGTGCTGCACTCACATATGTTACATTGTTTCCAGTTCTCTCTATGGGCTACAGAGCACTCCTCACCTTATGTTATGGATATAAGAAGAGGGGGGTGTTTTATAGTCCTGAAGAAGGAGCAATGCTCGCTCTGGAGGGTGTCAAGGTATTTTAGGCAGAAATGTAATGAGCCGATAACTTCCTGTGCTGAATTCTTATATGTTATTATGTTTCCAGTTCTGTCTTTTGGGCTACAGAACACCTCTCTCCTTAGGTTACGGAAAATGAGAACAGGGGGTGTGTTTTGTAGTCCTAACAGACTCCTGTTTAAGTTTAAGTTTTTGTAATTAAAAGTGACATAAAGAACTGAAGCAAATACTTTTTGGGGGGGTCTTGGAAA
>NW_017318878.1:0-468 GCF_000935625.1 Nanorana parkeri
TCTTTTGTCTAGGGAGCACGCTAGAAAACTAGCCGAAAATCATACGATTTTCAGCTGGTTTGAATGGTGCTCGGGAGGAAAATGCCGAACTGGCCAGTGTGCGCACGCGCACACTGCCCGTTCAGCATTGCGGTCATCGGAAGCCCACCCCTCAGGGGGGCGGGCTTGCGATGATCGAGAGTACGATCTGCCTGTCCAAGATGGGCAGATCGTACGTTTTTTAAATT
Source organism: Nanorana parkeri (assembly GCF_000935625.1). NCBI lineage: Eukaryota > Metazoa > Chordata > Amphibia > Anura > Dicroglossidae > Nanorana > Nanorana parkeri. Next base: position 228 of record NW_017318878.1, read on the forward strand.
ACTTTACAACCATCGCAAGACTAAGGTCTTGCGATGGTTGTAAAGTGTATGGCCACCTTAAGACTATTAGTTGCCTGGCTGTCTCTGGTTTCAATTATGTCCAAGTCACAGTCTTAGAATGAGCAGTTTAAAAAAAAAACAAAGTATAGTTATTAGAGGTGCACCGAAATAAAAATGTCAAAACCCCAACAAAACTGAAATAAAAAAAATGTCAGGCTGAAAACCTAATTTTTTTTCTAAC
>NW_017318879.1:0-468 GCF_000935625.1 Nanorana parkeri
GGGGGGTGCGGCCCGCACCCGGGTGCCATCATTGGAGGGGGTGACACCGAAATGACTGACAGTCCTTTTGGTGTCACCCCCCTATGAAAAGTCGGGCACTCGTTCACATACCGAGAGCCCGACAGTGTCAGGAGAGAGGAGGAGACCCGACGGCATACCTCATCCCGCCGGGTGAACGTCCCCCTCCTCTCTCTGCCGTAGACATGTGCGATTCGTTTCGTTACGAAACGAAATTCGTACGAATTTTCCTGAAATTCGTAGATGCGGAAGCATCCGAAATCCGAATTGCAGTTTCCGAATTATATCCGAAATTCCGTTAACGAATTTCGGATCCGAATTTCGTTGAAACGGGAACTAATATTACCCCTGTAACTGAAGTTGAACAACATGACAAGATTTTTTTTTTAATACGATTAATACGAAATGAGAAATTCGGATCCGAAATCCGTTAACGGAATTTCGGATTTC
>NW_017318880.1:0-468 GCF_000935625.1 Nanorana parkeri
TTAGAGCAGCATCTACGCACACACACTCTCACTCTTTCTTCCCCTCCCCCAGCTCCTTGGGGACCAGGAGGTAGTGCTGTGACCGTTGACAAACGATCAGGGCACTGGAACATACACCCTGCACCTCCACTGGGATCAGGAAGAAGTGCTCTGACAGTAAAGAAAAACGATCACCCTATACTCCACAGAATTGGAGAACTTACTGTGAGGAGATCCACAGAAGGCACATGACAGCTCACAGCTACCAACACAGTGTGGCCTCAGTGGTAGGACCCCGGGTTGCCCCTGTCCGCCTGAAATTGTGACATCTTGTGTCTGGGGCTCAGCCGGCCTGAAAACCGGACATAAGATTCCGAATCCCGACAGCCGTACTTGGATGTGAGGTCAGTAGCCCCAGCAGAATTCATAGATGTCACTTAAGTGACAGTCTACAGCAGGGGTCAGCAACCTTTTACACACCGAGTGCCA
>NW_017318881.1:0-468 GCF_000935625.1 Nanorana parkeri
TCAAGATATGGTAAGTAGGTAAACATCTTCCAAAAATGAGAGGGGAACTGAGGTCGTAGAGAGGAATTACCCGCCATTTACGGAAGCAGGTACCCCCATATTAAGGGTCTCCATGTTTGCGAGACATCTTATCCATCCAGGTAGAGGCAGAGATAGGGGAATCGAAGAAGACGGTTTCACCATCCGCGACGACCCGGAGTTTAGCGGGGTAGAGCATGGAGTATTGGTATTTAAATTGACGAAGTCGTCGCTTTACCTCGATAAATTTAGCCCTCTTTTTCTGACTGGACCTCTTGGGAAAAATCCGGGAAAAGCATGATTTTGGATCCCTCCATGGAAATTTCTCCCATCTCGCGAGCCTTACGGAGGATGACTTCTTTATCCCGAAAATTCAGGAGGCGAAACAGCATAGGGCATGGCGGACCCTCAGGTGGGAGAGGTCTAGTTGGAACCCTGTGTGCCCGCTCT
>NW_017318882.1:0-468 GCF_000935625.1 Nanorana parkeri
CTTCAGTCTTCTATCTGACCTCCGTCCTCCCCTTCAGTCAGGCCTGGGCCTTCTCCTAGTATTGGGAGGACATGGCGGTGGTTGCACGGTCTGTGATTGGCTGTAGAGAGGGATCCTTCCAGGAATTCCCTATTGTCACTCGTGATATATCGCCGCCCTGGATCAAAGATGGCCGCCTAGTCACCCGGGAAGTCTCCATGGCTGGCGCGGGGCGTCAGGCTCCGCGCCTGGCACAGTTGAGGTTTCCCCCGGACTCTCCGTCAGAGTTTATAATGGCTCCCAATTATCTGGGGGCGAGCGGCGCGCCTTTTATTAATCTCTAAGGGGCAGAGGGGGCGGGGACCGCGATGAGCTCCGCCCCCTTTCTAACAATCCCTCATGTAGTATAACGAGCCCTCAGAGCCGTCTCATATTTCACTTCGGAGCGTTCTCTCAGCACCGGTCCAAATTTCTCTCCACAGAACATAA
>NW_017318883.1:0-468 GCF_000935625.1 Nanorana parkeri
ATGCATAGCTAGATTCCTATTGGCTATTTCGCTTTGCAATAACCTATAGCAAACTAGCTATTGCACCCGGATAGAAAAATTCAGGTCCCCCTCTGCTGATTGACAGCAGCAGTGGGCGGGTGCATTAGGTAGTTTTCTATTGGCTATTGCAAAGTACAATAGCCAATAGTAATCTAGCTATGCAATCGTATGCCTTTTTTTTTCTTTTCTGACTGACGGTCAGGCCGCGGCTCCCGATGTCAGAAAAAAAAAACCATCCCAGGGAAAGGTTTAATCTGCTCGATTGAGCAGATTAAACCTTTCCAGTAAAAAGTGTGTCTCTCCCGGGCGGCCGGGAGAGTTAAAGAGTTAGGATGTTTACTCACCGGCCCAAGCAGCTCCATCAGGTAACGAAGGGAAGCCGACAGAGCCACTTGTGGAAGGGGTGGGAGTCCGGTGACGTCGATGTCCATGACGTCACCAGATCTC
>NW_017318884.1:0-468 GCF_000935625.1 Nanorana parkeri
CCTGAAGTGAATAGCCAAACAGTGTTCGGCTCATTTCACTTTAGGTCGTTCATTCACTTGAATTCAACTTGAATAGACCCCATAATGTTTGAAGTGACATTGATCAGAGTAGCCTGGGGGGAGAGGAGGAAAATGGCAGCAGGAAGGAGCATTGGGGTTCATCCTGAACATTCAGAGCAGCTCAGCAGAGGGGAGCATAGGGAGGGCTGCACAAGAATGTATGTTGTTTTGTATATCATCCAGCTGTTGCTCACCTAGTGGATCACATTCACAGAGCTGTGCACCTCTTGCAGGCTGCCAGCACACTGATCATTGAAGCAATCAGTAAGCTTGACCCAGAACAGATTGCAGGAGACAGATGAAGGCATGTTGTGTAGTCTGTGAACAGGAATGTCCTATGTTGGAGAAGTAGACAGGGGACACTGGGGGACATGGTAGGTGGACTCTGAAGGGAACTCTGAGGGACAC
>NW_017318885.1:0-468 GCF_000935625.1 Nanorana parkeri
ACCCTAACCCTGACCCTGACCCTGACCCTGACCCTGACCCTTGACCCTGACCCTGACCCTGACACTAACCCTAACCCTAACCCTAACCCTAGGGAGACTGTTTTTTTGGGTGTTTTTTCACTAAAATGAACTGTTTTGACTGGGAGTCTTCACCGATTTTGAGGCAACCCTAACCCTAACCCTAACCCTAACCCTGAGGCAACCCTAACCCTAACCCTAACCCTAACCCTGACCCTAACCCCTGAAATATGAGCCTGAAGTGAACCCTAAGGTGGCTAACCCTCAACTCCCACACCCCTTCGGACCTGCAACCCTAACATACAGGTTTAGGGTTCAGGGGTCTGCAATCTCTCTGCTTCTTGGTTACAGCAGCTCGCATCTGGTCTTAATAAGACGGCATTTGGGATCTCACAATGTCCGCCGCCTCAGAGAATAGCCATATTTCAAACACATCTATTGGTTCTATTG
>NW_017318886.1:0-468 GCF_000935625.1 Nanorana parkeri
GGCCTAAAGTTGGCCCAGTGGGTTCCGTCTGAGTCTGGTTTCGGGATAATGCAAATTGTGGCTGCGAGGGATTCTGTTCTAAATTTGGATCCGTTACGGACATCGTTAAAGGCTGCCGTCAATAGAGGCGCTAATATTTCTGAGTATTTTTTGTAGTAAGTGGCGGTAAAGCCATAAGGGCCAGGTCTCTTATGTAGCTTGAGGGTTTTTAAGGCGGCTATTACTTCCTGGTCAGGTATGGGGGCATCCCATGTTATGCGAATATGTTCTGGCATCTCAGGCATTGACACCTCCGAGAACAGTGCTGACGCGGGGTCAAACGTAGTGGTGGAGTTGTAGAGTGTAGTAAGGTGTTTGGAGAATTCATGGACAATTTTGTGGGGGTTACTGGACAGGGAATTATCTGAGAGGCGGAGGTGGAGGGGTCTTTGGTGCAGGTCTATTTTACGCAAACGCCTAGCAAGAAGA
>NW_017318887.1:0-468 GCF_000935625.1 Nanorana parkeri
TTTCTCAGATTTCTGGAGGAATATATGTTCAGTGTTTCATAGATATGCATGTCTTGTTGAAACAAAAACTATTTAAGAATAATGATGAAACTGTATAAATAATTACAGTGGTGTGTGGTGTGAAATACCATAAAGATAAAAAGTAAGCACTGTTCAATGGTTCTGTATAAGACATCCAGTGTTAATGTAACTGCACAGCGCATTCACAGTACAGTGTACAAAGAACATAAAAAAAATGCTGGGAGAAAAAGGAAAATGTTTTTTTAGTAGAGAAGATTTTGCATGTCTCTACTACCAAAGTTACCTACCTCCCAGCCATTTTTTACTTAATTTCCGCTTTAAAGATTAATCTGTCAGAGAATAATGGAGGCTTCCATTGCTGACTTCTTGCTGTAAGAATGATAGTCCCCTGGCTGTCATACTGAGGCTTTGGGGTTGATTTACTAACCTCACAAACACGCCACAAAC
>NW_017318888.1:0-467 GCF_000935625.1 Nanorana parkeri
TAAAAGATCATTCAAAAAACACAATTCTAATTTTATTCTGTACTTATTTTTAAAATCCAGGAAACTCCAGCATGCTTGGCAGCAATTCAGTCTGGTATTCTTCACGATGGAATTCACTTATTTATATTAGAAAAAGATCAAACCAAATTTATTATAAGGTCCTTTATTGAAGAAATAGTTGAAAAGAAGCATATGGAACTAACGGAAGGTGATTATTTATAACTTTACAGGGGTAACAATGCTTTCCTATATTTTATCATCTAAATGTACATGACTAATCTCACCACTTATGGGATATTAAATATGAGAGTTTTCTTCAGCTGAATGAACATATGTTACAACTATGTTAGCAATAATAGGCACCCAACTGATATCAGAGATATAAACATTTAGACAGACATTGTACAGACAGCCTACATTTTGATAGGAAACAGCTCCCCCTTGTCTGAATAAGGCCCTTTGTTGAT
>NW_017318889.1:0-467 GCF_000935625.1 Nanorana parkeri
CGGTAGATCTGGTTGGGCGGCACGGAAGAGTAATACAGACAGACGGGGAATGTTCCAGAAGAGTGCGGGAAGGGCATCACCGACCTTGTAATCATCTGGGATGATTGGAGAGACCTGCCGGCATGTCAGGGTGATGTTCTGTCCTGGAAGATGGTAGACCGCCCACGCTCGCGGGTACAAAGCGTGATAATATGCCTGGTTGCCGCAGTAACCCCAATTCCAGCCCTGCAATGTGTGCGGTCGCTCCACCGATAAGACTTGTTGGTAGACGGTCTCACCGCGGCGCCGAACACACACTGTGAACTGGAGGAAAAACAGCAACAGTGAGGACACCGAGAGCGGGGACACTGAGAGCGGGGGGCACCGAGCGCCGGGGGAGGCAGAGCGGGGGCACCGAGCGCCGGGGGAGGCAGAGCGGGAACACTGAGAGCGGGGGCACCGAGCGCCGGGGGAGGCAGAGCGGGGGC
>NW_017318890.1:0-467 GCF_000935625.1 Nanorana parkeri
GGGGAGGGGGGAATCCAGCCCCTCCCCTGTAACGGCAGAGACCCGTGACAGGATGGAGAAGTTAGCGAACGCCGGTATGTGTTCGGCGGGTTTGTGTCGTGCTCGTAAGACAAATGCCGCGAGGGCCGGTGTGCGTAAGCGCACACTGCCCGCTCAGCAATGCTGTCATCGGAAGCCCGCCCCTCAGCGGGGGGGGCTTGCGATGGTCGCAAGTAGGATCTGCCTGTCCGAGATGGGACGTACGTTTTTTTAATTAAAAGGAGAACTATGGGGTCAGGGATTTTCCCCATAGTTCTCCTTAGGATAACGGGAGGACACAAACTAGCGTCCTCCCGTCGCCCTAAGCTCAGTATATAGGGAGCTACAGCTCGCGGTATACTGAGACGCCGGAGCGGATCCCGACATCTATGTCGAGGTCCGCCCAGCTGAGTGATAGAGGCAGAGCCAGCTGTACCCGCCCCCTCCCC
>NW_017318891.1:0-467 GCF_000935625.1 Nanorana parkeri
CTCCTGACTGGTGAGGAAGACTGTCAATCATCCAATCGGCCTATCAGCGAGAGAAGAGGTCAGAATGGAGCAGATGACAGACGAGGTCGCCGCCATCTTGCTTCATTGAAGACGCGATGGAGGTCCTGTGTGCGGCGGATTCGGGTCCCTGAAGATGGCGGACGCGGCACAGGTACTCGTTTTATGTATTGGAGTATTTGCACGAGTACGAGTACTCATGCAAATACTCGGTATCGCCGCCGATACCGATGCTTGTATTGGTATCGGTGCATCCCTATTTAAGATTTAAAAATCCTTCCATATCCCCATCATCAAATTTCACAAGATGCATGGCATTTCGCTACCTAAAGGACAATCAGTAAGGGTTTAGTTCTACATTAAGACACCAGTGTCCACAAAGCCTTACATTAATCACTATGTATACTATGGTTTGCTCACAACAGGGCTTGGAGAACAAAGTGCCTGGA
>NW_017318892.1:0-467 GCF_000935625.1 Nanorana parkeri
TGGTATTGGCGAGTACCGAAAATAAAATATCGGTACTCGTAATATTTGTGTCTCCACTGTATGGCAACCCGATTCTTTGACATTATTTGTCAGATTTACATTCGTGTTTGCTCTAAAATAATTCCGGACTTGTCAATTTGACCTTGCTGACCCTGGCCTGTATGACGTCCACACTGACATTTACATCTGACCTCACTGGTCTCCGGATTGTCCGCTGAAAGCAAAAAAAGAATTTACATTTGCAAACTATTTAGAGGGATGATTAGGAATTACTCCTGAGCTGGTTCATCAGAAGATGAGAATAAGTATTTGTTCTCAATCCTGTCCACAAGTAATACACAACCACACTGTCTGGCTTCATATGTACACCCAATCACTAGCATCTTAGGTAGGGATGCACCGATACTGATACTAGTATCGGTGGCAATGCCGAGTATTTGGGCAAGTACTCATACTCACCCAAATGC
>NW_017318893.1:0-467 GCF_000935625.1 Nanorana parkeri
TTCATTAGTTATCAAACTTAGGGCCGCTACAGTATCCACACGAATTCTTATTGCTGCCTGTGTCCCCAATAGGGGGATTGCCCCTCCCTTCCTGTCTAGGTGTTAGTCACTTCCTGTCCAAGAAAATATGATGAGTACAGATAATAATTTCCTGTATTTAACAAGATTTGTCAAATATATCATTGACAGAGGTTCTAACCTTACCCACTTCCCACCGTCCACAATAAAAAGAAAGGGGTGGGCTAGCGTTGGGCCCTTTGGGCTCCATTTCCTTTCTCCCTTCCAGAAGACCCCCTTTTCCCCTTGAGGCCCCCATCTGCAATATGTTAAGCATTTTCTTTCTAAAGTCATCTGGTTCCTCTTTCTCCTGGTCTCCTCTCAGTGATGGGTGTTTCTGGATTTTGCAGAGATGCTGCATCATTACCCTGTAAATGCAGACATCCCAACCTGCAAAACCTTATTTCAGG
>NW_017318894.1:0-467 GCF_000935625.1 Nanorana parkeri
ATAGCAGTAGCATTCATGGTGGACTAAAGGGGGATAGCCTTAACCTGCAGCTTGAGCTTTTAAATGTGTAAGTAGGAGGTGTTAGATCTGAAGGATATGTTAGATATCACCATGGGAAGGAAAGCCTATGGTAAAGAGTGCAATCTCTCTAGCTAGGCAGCTTTCATCTATGAATGGGCCTCAAATAAGTACTTTGGACAGGATCCATTGGGTATAAAAAAACAGGAGTGCCACACTGTCAACAGTCTAAAAATATATGTACAACATTCATAATTAAATCTATCATAAGACGTAAGACAACACTTTTCGGGGGTTTAAAGCATCCTGATGAAGAACAAGGCATACAATCTGTTGGACTCAAAAGCCTGACCAACTGTGTGTGAAATCCCTGTTTTTTCTGCATCCCTCAGCTTTAGCTTGAGTGTCAGGAGTCAGAAGCTCACTGATATTGGCAGTCGCTACCCTGT
>NW_017318895.1:0-251 GCF_000935625.1 Nanorana parkeri
TGACTGGAGAACAAGAAAAAAAATGATAGATTAAAGTGGAACTACAGCTGTTTTCCAAAAATTGTGAGCAGTTAGGTTCATTTTATTTGCAGAAGAGACATAGGGGTCTATTCACAAAGCTGCCGAGGGCAGCCGAGTGAATGACCGATATGAAGTGAAGTGAGCCGAACACTGTTCGGCTATTCACTTCAGGCTGGTACGGCTAATTTCAGCCGTACATCGGCTGAAATCAGCCGTACATCGGCTTGCTT
>NW_017318896.1:0-467 GCF_000935625.1 Nanorana parkeri
AGCAAGGATTACAGGACCCGGCCGTTAGTTCAGGCCGACCCATGCTGCCATGGGAACAGGGACGCCTATAGCTAGATGACGGGCCACTGAGCTCATAGTCAGAGGCAGCCTGCACATGCGCAGTAGAGACCGGGTATCCATGGTGACAGGAGACGCCGGCTTCTAATAGACACGTCTCCTGTCACCTGTCTAAACAAAAACACAACAGCCGGAGTAGATCATAGGAGGACAGAGGAAACTGAAAGTGCAGGAGAGAAGGGAGAGAGCGTGTCTGGCTCGCTCTCACTTTATTTCCACTCGCCAAATGCGAGCAGGCGAGTGGTAATTTTAAGCCCTGATATAGAGGGATGGGAACTAGACAGATCACTATGAAGGAGCTAGTTCCCATCCCGCTAAATGACCTTTCTGTATTATTACCATACAGTACATATAGAGGGATGGGAACTAGACAGATCACTATGAAGGAG
>NW_017318897.1:0-467 GCF_000935625.1 Nanorana parkeri
TAAAAAAATATTCACAAATAATAATTAAAAACAAATAACACTAAATTTTTTTTCAAGTCCCCTGCCCCCCCACATACACACGCAAACATGTGTCGGGTGCGCCTACGTACGAAAACGACGATTGCGCCCATTATGCGACACATGTAACATATCGCCGCGAACTTCAGAATGAGAGCAATAATTGTAGGGCAATCAATCACTGATAACACTAAACTGATGAGCGGTAAAAACGTTTAAAACGTCGCCTTTGGCCAATTTTGCGGGCACGCGCAATTTTAAAGCTTGACATGTTTAGTGTCTATTTACCCGAACCCCGTCTTTTATATTTTACCAAAAAATTGGGGTGATAATAAATGTTTCATAACATAATATAGGGAAACATGTTTTTTTTTAAATTTAGGGTACTTTTTTCGTTATATAGTAAAAAATTAAACCCCCCAGTGGTGAATAAATACCACCAAAAGAAA
>NW_017318898.1:0-467 GCF_000935625.1 Nanorana parkeri
CCGATACCGATGCTAGTACCGGTATCGGGACATCCCTAATTGTGTTCTTTGGACCAATCATGTATCCCTCATATGAGTGAAAGGGGGAAATTAAGATAAAAGATGGATGAGCAAAAGCCATTAGAGGAGTTCTCAGAGAACTTTGACAAAGGAGAGTACACTAAGTCCCACGTTGGGAGGTACTGCAACCAGAAGCTGGTTTCCTGAGAACACTTAACCGCCACAAAGTCCTGTTTGATACGAAATTTGTAGACCAATACCATCTAAGCTAAGTGGCTTTAGCATATCCTGTTATGGAAACCATTGCATGTAGTAGAAAAGATAGATTAGTGGGTGCATGTGTATGTATGTAAATGTATTAGCAGCCTGTATGTTTTATACATAGCAATTTTATATAGTATAGTATGTTGAATACTACTACAGTTTCCTTGGCTTTACTACAAGAATCAGACAAACAAATAACTGTA
>NW_017318899.1:0-467 GCF_000935625.1 Nanorana parkeri
CAGAGAACAGTGGCCACAACCACCAGGGAGGGCATCCGCCACTGCAACAACCACAACCACCGGGAAACCACGACCACCCCCATAGCACATACAACACAGCAGCCACCACCCACCAGAGCACATCCATCCAATTGACACGTCTCATAGAAGCCCCACCCCCCACCAAAACCATTTCTGGCATGCAGGTCAATGTGTCAGCCGGATGGATGGGGAGAGAAGGGCGACAACTGAACCCAACCTGCAGACATCGGTGCATCCTGATCTAAGATCAGGAATGGAAACCACAGGCGGCCATCAGGAGCCACCAGAACGGAGTCCCGAGGTCCAGCAGTACCGGTACCTACTCTGTCCAAATGTAGACGTTGCTCCAAACGCGGCGCTGCCCCCGCCGAACGGCGACGTGAACGACTTGTTGAACATGGTGATCAAATCTTCCTAAACCTACAAGAGAGAAAAGACAAGATGGC
>NW_017318900.1:0-467 GCF_000935625.1 Nanorana parkeri
AAAGTACTAACAAGATGGTATAGATGTCCATATAACTTATATAAGATGAACTCTAAAAATCCCAAGCTGTGCTGGAGGTGTTTTGTAGAAGATGGGAAGATGATACATATCTGGTGGTCGTGCCAGATGATAAGATCTTACTGGAAATAAATTTTGGATATAGCACAAGAGCTAATGGGACTCCATGGTTTGGAGACACCAGAGATGGCTGTGCTGTCCCTACACCGTGGCTCACCCGCTGTAATGAAAAAAGGCCTATTAGGCCCGATCCTGGCAGCTGCAAGGGCAGTAATACCCAGACACTGGAAACAACCAGCTCTCCCCAGATATCGGAATGGGTGGAAAAACTAAATAATGTGATGCGATCTGAAGAGCTTATAGCCCGCTTATATAATAGACACACGATATTTGGGCAGAGGTGGAGCTCATGGAGGGACTACATGAGCTCACAAGAGATTCTTAGATAC
>NW_017318901.1:0-467 GCF_000935625.1 Nanorana parkeri
CATGTAATGAATCAGATGTACTGCTATATTGCACCCATGAAAAGTAATTGACGCAGGCCATTCCTTGGTAGGAGCATATCACCCTCTCTTTAGGTCATTTGAGGCTTGTATGGGCTGGTCAAGGCCACTATCAATTCCTGCTTGCATGTGTTTGCGCTATATTTGGTTTGGTTTTTATTGCAATGAACCACATTCTATCTGTCTTTTACACAGGCACGATGTCTGACCGGTTTTCTAAACCAGACTTCCTTCCACAATTCATAGATCTTTACCATGAACTTCCATGCCTATGGAGATTCAGTTCCTGTGACTATTGTGACCGTTCCAAACGAATGGAGGCATATAGTCAATTAGCTACATTGGCCCAGACCGTTTGCCCCAAGGCAGATATAAATTATTGTAATGCTCTGGACTACAAATCCCATTTCAAGGATGAGCCCAGCTGTAAAGCTTGGCAAAACTTTAAT
>NW_017318902.1:0-467 GCF_000935625.1 Nanorana parkeri
ATTCCTATGAACTGCAGCACCTGTTTAAAGCTCTCAGGTGGCCACTGCGGGCTCTCAGGTGGTCAGTCTGTAATATGACAAATTGGCATAAAAATCGTGACAAATTGGGGCTTTTTAGATGCATATATCACTATAAAAACTATCAGGGTTATTCACTAAAGGGTGAAGTGTTTGGAGGAGGCAGGAGAAGTGAACAATCTAGGACAAAATAGCTGATTTTGAAAAATTCTCCAATTCAGCTCACTTTCCTCAGCTCAGCTATGTTGTCCTAGATCAGGGATAGGCAATCTTGGCTCTCCAGATCACAGAGCTGGTAACAGCAGATAACTTGCGTTGTTTCCACAAGCTCTTTATACTGCTTATTTGCGGTATAAATGCTGCTCCTTGGTCCTCACACGTGGTCTATGCATTTCACCCCAGAATGCCTTCTCAGGACCAACACATAGTATAAAATATAAAAGACAATC
>NW_017318903.1:0-466 GCF_000935625.1 Nanorana parkeri
TGCATTTTATTAACATTTTTATTTATACAATTGTTTATTCCCATTTTAGTACATTTACCAGCACTCATGTTTTAAATAAGCTACCCCACAAGTTTTGCGCCCTGGTTTGAACTTTCCATTTTTTAGCAAGCACAGGTCCTCCTACTGTTTTTCAGGGCAGCATACTGTTCACACTGAGCCCCCTTCCGAGAGCGCTGTTTGTTCACTTGTATCATAATCCATGGTAATGCCCAGCTTTCATTGCCCCTTTTCTGACAATAGTGTATTTATTAGCCCCATTAAAGGAACACAATGAATATCAATATTTACCCACCATAGACAACAATTCAGGAAAAGTTAGAATTTTCCACATTTTTAGGATATTTTCCAAAACTGACCACTAATGAAACCCAGGCAGATTTGGTCACCCCAATCTACACAGATCAGCATGGAAATATTTAGGAAAAATAGACAAATAGGGATTCTC
>NW_017318904.1:0-206 GCF_000935625.1 Nanorana parkeri
CTGGCCACTCAGTGTATGTTAAATATTAAAAATATGGTTGAACTGAAGATTTTGAAAGTAAGTGGTTTATGCAGCTCAGTAGAGTTACATTATAGAGCCACATATTCCAAACTGTATACAGCAGTTCCAGGCTCTTTGGCCATCATCAGTACATTGTATGGAAATCATGGCTTCTTTGGAGTAGGGCTGGGGACCCAACAACACAG
>NW_017318904.1:1854-2320 GCF_000935625.1 Nanorana parkeri
TAATCTGTAAGACATGAATCTGACATAGAGTAGTAATTTATGCGCTTTAAAAGGTAAGAAAAAGTTAAATAAACGACCTGGACATTTCAAATTAAAATAATGCCTTAAAAAGAAACTGTAGGGGGCGGAGCTTGCTTATGGCGGCGATCGGCAGCAGTTTTTGCTAGCTCCTGCACTACGGGCCAGGCATCAGCTATATTTGCCTCTTCACTTCATCTTTCCTGGGAGATATGGGTCCCACAAATAAGAAAAAACCTCAGGGCTCCTAACAAACACCCGCTTGACATATGAAAACTTTTTTTCAGAGTACACAGGACTCTATCGGCCGTCGGCCTAACAATATGGCGTCCCCAGGTGGAGCCCCTTCCTCTCCGGCACACTCAGAGTTGCGCCCAGGCGACTCTCCAACCTCTTCTCACCACATCACCGCATCATCAGACGAAGACCAAGAAGAGGGGGAATTCAG
>NW_017318904.1:3955-4183 GCF_000935625.1 Nanorana parkeri
CATTTAGCGACCTCCCCCCCTTTTTTTTCCCTTTTTTCTTTTCCCCTCCTCACCACTCCCTCTTCTCCTATTCTACCGTTTCTCTGACCATCACTAATATCTTTCCCCACCCCTCTCCTCCCCCTTTTTCTCTCTCTCATTCTTTATATTTCTGATCCTTTTTCTTCTCTATACTTAGTTCCGCTGCTGAAAATGTCCTCGCTGAACTTTGTCTCTCTTAACGTACAG
>NW_017318905.1:0-466 GCF_000935625.1 Nanorana parkeri
AATTCTCTGAACTCCTTTTTTAGGACACTCCATTTACCTCCCCGGATAGAGGAGGCGTCTTGCTCCAGCAGGGTCAGCCCTGAACTAATATCCCCAACATCACGCAACCTGGCATATTTGTTGGAGTTAACCAGTTCAGGGCTGACCTCTCTCCCACTCTTCCCTCTACCCCGTCTTCAGTGACCCAGCGTCCCACCTCGGGATCCTGCTCCTCTGCACCCCCGCCTCATCTAAGCCTCCTTCCACCACAGCCTGGTGCGTTATGTCCAGACTCCTTTCCATATTGGCTATGCTCCTCAGTGTTGCCAGTTTTTTGCTTAGATCTAGAATCTGGGCTTCCAACGCCTGTTCAAGGAATGCATACATTGCACATGATGTGCACCGGGTTGCATACCCACTCATAAAATAAATTTTCCCCTTTTATTTTAAGTAATACTAAAGCCCTTGTGTTTGTTGCACTATGCCC
>NW_017318906.1:0-466 GCF_000935625.1 Nanorana parkeri
GGTGATCTTCGCACAGTAGTTACAGCTTCCTCTGTGCTATTACCTGGTGAGTCATAAGTAAGTCTCTGAGGGGGTCGCACCGGTCGTTTGGACCTTGATTCTAGAAGCCCTGATGGACCCTCATCTGCAGAGTCCTCTTCTACTTGAAGTGTTGGCAGAGAGGATTCAGCTTGCTCTTCTACTGGCTGATGTCGGGAGAATTCTCCCACGGAATCAGAAGACTCAGTTAGCTGAACCAATCAAGGTTTATTGTAACACAATTGCGGAGGTTACAACAGACTTGACATGTGTAGGGACTGTCCCAGGCACTAGTCTGTGTAACTCTGAAAAACCCTTTCCCTCCCGCAGTCTCACAAAGCTACATATTATTATCTATGCTATTATGAAATGAACACTATATATCTAAAAATGAATATAAAAATGAAGACAACATTCGTCTCTTGTTGGGGCTCCAATCAAAATATCA
>NW_017318907.1:0-466 GCF_000935625.1 Nanorana parkeri
CATATTTGATAAATGAACACAGGAGCAGAAATATGTGCATTCTGATTAAAGGTCAAGAACAGTTAGATGTTTAGCTCTGATACAACAGCCACATATCTATGACTCTTAAGGGAAGAATTTACAAACATATTTATAATTAAAATCAAATGAGTTTTAATAAATCTTCTTCCAGTAAGTGTAGAATGAAAATATACAAAGATAGGATTTGTGTACTTGCCATTAAACTTTATGGACAATGGTGTGTGTGGGGCTATGCTGGGGTTTCATTTTTAATGGAACAATATCCAATAACTCCTACATATATTCTCTGGATCAACAATCTATGATTGAAATCCGTGGGTGTCCAAGAGTGCACCAGATAATAATTTGTTACTTAGATTGGTGAAAACTGGGAGATCCAACTCACAGGAGAAGTTAGCAAAGTCTAAACAGATGAGACCCAAAATGACAAAGCCAAAAAAAAAAA
>NW_017318908.1:0-466 GCF_000935625.1 Nanorana parkeri
CATAGTGGTTCCCTCTTCAGCTTTGTGCTTCACCTGTCCTCCCCATCAGGGCACCAATCCGGGTCCCACGGACTGAAAACTGACAACACTGCATGCTGGGCAGTCTCATATTTGCATAGCTCCTCCCAAGAGCCAACCACTGCTGGCATCAGGGCTGAGGGCTCTTAAAGGACAGTACTGAGGCAGGGTGCTGTGATGTTTTCAGGAAGCTGTGTACAGCCCCTCCCACCAGCCATGATCTGCCTGCATTGCACAGAGACCCAGTGATGACGTCATTAGATCTCTAACAGGGGATGTCATGAAAACAGAAATGTCTTATTTATAAATGTCCTCGGCGTGTAGATGGCGGGTCACCATTTAATATCACAGCCCAGGATTGTACTGAGAGGAATTCTCTAAAGTGAACCTGTCACCTGAAAAAAAAAATCACTTTCTATGTCACTTTCTGATAAGATTCTAAATTGCT
>NW_017318909.1:0-466 GCF_000935625.1 Nanorana parkeri
GATACTCCCCAGATGGCGTCTACAGACTCCTGGGCCTCACCACCAAGCAACGTGCCTAGGCCGCAGAGGAGTCTCAAAGCCGGGGCCTCTAGTAAGCAGCAACCCAGGGCATCGCAACAGCCCAGTTCCCCGTTTCTTACGCCACAGCGCCACCTGCCGGCCACGAAAAATCAAACACCAAAGCAGACTGAGACACTGCAATCAGCACGAAAGCAAGCAGTTTCAGAACAGCAGGTTCCCCACAACGCTACAGAAACGACAGATGCTCCGCTCCTATCTGAACCTGATGAATCAGAATACTCTTCATGGCGGGATTACATTAAACACATCCCCACAAAAACAGACTTTAAACTCCTCATACAGGAGGTCAGAACAACGTGTAATGTGTAAAGCAGAAATACAATCACTACGGGATGATTTCAGAAAATTGGCCCAACAGGTGACAGATGTGGAAGAAGACATGCAG
>NW_017318910.1:0-398 GCF_000935625.1 Nanorana parkeri
ACCGAAGAAACAGCTGTATCTAATTTGATTAAAATTCCCATTGTGAATTATGAGGCAACACGGGCTGCCATTCTAAATATATTCATGACACATGTAAACAAGTTCCAGGAAGACTTTGTTATGGCAGGTAAATGTGCAGGTGTTGTGTGTATTCTGTTTCCAACTGCAGATCGTTCTACATTGGCAGCACTCAGGGGCGATCTCCACAGATAGCTAAACTTAAAAGGTATCTATGGTCAAATATTACAAATAAATATGTTTCTATATTGAATTTTCATAAGTTCTTTCCCACTCCTAATAACCATATCGACCTAGACGCTTGTAAAATTATTTATTGAAGATGCCCATAGGATGTGTTTCCTCAATGCACTGACACAATTTCACTCTGTGAATATGCA
>NW_017318910.1:1856-2322 GCF_000935625.1 Nanorana parkeri
GATAGAGGGGACGGCATTGGTGTTCCACAACTATAAAGAAAACAATAAAAGATGCAAACTATCAATACGGACGGCTAAAATAGAGTGCGAAAGACATATTGCCGCAGATAGTAAAAAAAAACCCAAAACATTTTACCAATATATAAACAGTAAAAAGGGGAGAAAGGAGCAGATAGGTCCAATAAAGGACGATAGAGGGAATTTAGTCACAAATGACAAGGAGAGGGCCGAAGTACTAAACTCTTTCTTCTCCTCAGTATACACTCAGGAGGGAAACGGATTTGACGCCCCTGATAAAACACCTAGTTCATCACAAAACACAGCCAAGTGGTTGACAGAAACCGGGATACAACAAAGACTTAGTCTACTTAATGCAAATAGAGCATTGGGACCGGATAATCTACACCCCAAGATACTTAGAAAAAAAATTCAAACACAAGGGGCGAAGGAGATTCTTCTCAGTTCG
>NW_017318911.1:0-466 GCF_000935625.1 Nanorana parkeri
AAAGACGAAGAACAAATTACAAATTATTTTATTGCTCAGAGAAGGATCATCATAAGAAGCTCACTGGCTGTGTAGTTTGGAGTAACACCTATTTTTTATATAAGAAAGCCTTTTGTAAAGCTAAATGAAGTCCTGGATTGGTCGAAAGGCCACCCAAGCCCACAAAAACAAATGTTACCAAAACTTTAGAGGGTGACAGAGCATCCCTAGTTTTATTATCACATTTAATTCTAGTCACATGAAAGAAATGTAAGTCACATGTATGTTTATTTATTTACAGGAACAGAACAAGGGGACAACCTTATTCATTAAAAGACGATTTAATCACAAATTTCTTAAAACCACCCACATTACAGTAGCCAGTCAGCAGTACAACAGAGACAATTTGGGGGGGCTACAGCAGCAGCATCAAGCCCAACAGACTGTGGTGGGGCTAAATGAAGGAATAAGACCCACTGCTAAAGAC
>NW_017318912.1:0-466 GCF_000935625.1 Nanorana parkeri
CCTCCACTGTGTCTCTCCTCTTCTCCCCGCCGATGATCTCTTCTGCGCATGCGCCCGCCCATTATCCTGCTTGGCTGCTCAAGAAGCTTCAGATCTACAGCCAGGAGCGAGCGGCGGAGGCAGGAGGTAAGTAATTATCTTTTTGGTTACTTTTTTTTTTGAATGCTTTTGCTTGCTAGCAGTAGATACATGCAAAAAAAAGGGAGACTTTAATTTTACTTTAAACTTTTAGTGCTTTTTGGTCTCTGTGGAATAAATTGTATGTGGATTTTTATTTAAGCTCCTCTGATGAGGGTTATTCAAGGTCTGTTCATAATCATGGTGGCTTTGAGAATGATTTATGTTTGATGAGTAACAGTCTTTTATTGATTCCTAATATTCTTGAGAACGCATGACTAAATTCACTTATTTTTAATTATTTATTCATGAAATTTTAATTTAATGTATTTATATACTAACTTTCCAC
>NW_017318913.1:0-466 GCF_000935625.1 Nanorana parkeri
CCTGCGTCAGCACACAGATCTTACCGGTGGCGCGCAGCCAGAGGAGTAAACACTAGGTGGAGCCAATGGAAGCGTCTGGCCAGCTTGCCCCGGGGCAAAGTCCTGCTGCAGCTGAGGAGGCGTAAGGTAGGGATTAGCCCGGCTGGTCAGGGTGTTCTGACGGTAGGGATTATAGCTGGCCTGGGAGGGACCAGTGGCAGGGACAGAAAAGGCGCTCGGGGGAGGGCAGACACCGCCCACATCGCTGGGAGGCGGAGGAGTGTTGGAAGTATATGGAGACGTGGTCCTTGAAGGGTTAACAAAGTTCTGTCCATTCTGGATGGCGGGGGGCGCCGGCACCGAAGCTGGAGGTCTGGGGAAGGCGGCGGCACCGGACGTGGGAGGGGCCGGCGTCTGTCCAATGCTGGCGAACGGATCGTTCGAGCTGGTCGGCGTCGTCGTCTGCGAGAAATAGCTGAAGGTCTGC
>NW_017318914.1:0-466 GCF_000935625.1 Nanorana parkeri
ATAACACTGAGCCTTGGGGGGGACGCCACTAATAACACTGAACCTTGGGGGGGACACCCCTAATAACACTGAATTCAGGGGTACGACTGATCGATCACTTAGTCCTTGAGTTGGTTTTCATTCCATTTTCTAATCTTTGGATTTCAGAAGATTTGTGTCGCTCATCACGGAGGATATTTCATTTCTCTTCAATGTTTCCTGAACAAACCCTCAAATGTCTTTCCTGCAGTACACATGGAGGGTGTTTATTTTGGTAAAATTCCATCATCACATTCACATTAACCCCCTCAGCTCTCACCCTGTACACCCCTATAGACCACTGCTGTGAGACAAAAAAGATGTATATGCAATCTACAGACTACAAAGTAACAAATATCGCTCCCGGAGATAAACATGATACATTTGTGAAAATACTGAAGACAACCAAAAACAATGTTACTTTGTATCTCTCTATCTCCCTCTGATC
>NW_017318915.1:0-466 GCF_000935625.1 Nanorana parkeri
ACTGCTGCTCTCCCTCCTTGTGCAGGGTGACTGGTCTTGTAACCGCCCCTCCTATAGTTTCCTGTAGTGGGTGGGACCTGCTGGGTCCCTCCCACAGCACAGGCTATGTATAGCACAGTGATGATGTCACTGCCACATTTACAGGGTGATACCTGGGTTTGCGTACAAAGTACATGTAAATCCTCTGTGACTATATAGGAATATATTTAGATGAAAGTTTTTGTGCCCGGAGTTCAGCTGTAATATTGAAGAATTGATGTGGGAAAAGGCTGTTTGCTGCATTTCCCGTAACAATAAAGTGTTTTTAAAGCCTAAACTCTTTATTTTATCCTGGGTAGAGTAGGAGCAGATAGCCTTCTTCACTTCCTGTCCCAAAGAATGAACAGGAAGATAAAGGAAATCTCTTCCAGAGGTAGCTGTGATTAAACTACAAGTCCCATAAGGCATTGCAAGACACTGACAGCCA
>NW_017318916.1:0-466 GCF_000935625.1 Nanorana parkeri
CAGATGTTCCTCTGGAGGTTCTCAGGGAGATTATATTACAATGTCTTCTCGTATCTCTGGGTGTAGAAATGTGATAAATGATGACGGGAGTTCTGGACGTCCCCCTTCATATCTCCTGTATACAGTGCTGGTTGGAATAGTCAGTCATGTTCATCCTCCTCTGTGTCCCCCGCAGCCAGCGGCTACGTGTTGTATGGACAGCGCCTCGGGCTCTTGGAGGAGTATCCCAATGCGGACTCTCTACATTTCATCAGAGCCGTGGAGACCATGATAAAGACCACCCTGCCCCTCGTCTATTACCCCCACCAGGTCCTCCAACTCTTCAACACCCGCCTCTGGAACCAGCACATGCAGGCCTGGGACGTCATATTCCAGCAAGGTAAGTGGGGGGAACACGGGAGCCATGGACTTCAGTCCCCACACAGGGACAGACGAGGTCCCAGCTCTATCCCTATGACTCTCCTCC
>NW_017318917.1:0-204 GCF_000935625.1 Nanorana parkeri
CCATCAAATATCTTTGCATTCTACTCCCCAAAGACTTGACAGAAGCATATGCATTAAACTTCCCTCCACTGCTATCGCATGTACGGGCAGATTTGGAGGCGTGGACCAAAAACACCTTCTCCTGGATGGGGCGCTACATTATCCTGAAACATCCATACTTCCGCGCCTGATCTACCCCATTCAGGCCCTACCGATACACATACC
>NW_017318918.1:0-466 GCF_000935625.1 Nanorana parkeri
CATGTCTCAAAAGTGAAACAAAATCAACAGCATAGTGCTATGACATCAAGTCTTTGATGCTTTCCCCCTTGCTCTCGATCTGGTATTCTTCTCCACGACCGCCACACCAGCCATCTCACGAGCAGCCTCTTTCTTTGTAGCCTTCCCCTTCTTTTGATGGTACCCCATTACTTCCTGGAGATTCTCCACTTGTCCAGAGCTTGCAAACGCCTCTGTCGACCGGACTGACGAATCAGAATCAATTGCTACCTCCACACTCAGAGGGCTTGTATCACTGGAGTACTCCTCAATGTTTTGTGAGGGAGCCGCCTCCTCTCCTCCACCTTCGAGTTTCCTCTTTAACTCTTTAAGGAGGCAGGTGCCACCTCCATTCCAACTGCACGGCCCTCACCTTCAGCCAGTTCACATAGCCTGTGACGCATGGTCAGCCTTACCATGCGTCACAGACTCAGTGCCCACGGCCTCA
>NW_017318919.1:0-466 GCF_000935625.1 Nanorana parkeri
CCATTTGTTTTAACCCCTTCGTGACGGGAGACGTACAGTGTGCGTCCAGGCACTTTGTGCCTACTGTATATGACTGGCACACTGTACGTGACGAGTTATATCAGGATTTGTAATGCTGGTAACAGCTGATTCTCAGCAGTTGCCAATCATTAATGAATGCCTTAATATTGAGGCATTCATTAATTAAATAATTAAGCTTTTTGTAAAAGCTTCTTCCTTTCATTAACCACCTCAGGGCCGGCCGTTGTAAAAAAACGGCCGGCCGAGAGGTCTCTAGATCTGAGCGGGTGTCTTTAGACGTCCGCTCAGACACGCCCCCTCGCGTGCCCGAGCAGGAGATGGCCGTTATTTAAAAAGAGGCAGCGATGCCTGTTGCCATACAAGCGATCCGCCGGCAGATCGCGTTTATGGTGTGCCGATCGGTACCACCCCCCTCCGCGGTCACCCCCGCAGTTGTCCCGCTGAT
>NW_017318920.1:0-466 GCF_000935625.1 Nanorana parkeri
ATTGCCGAACCCGGCCTTGGGGCGGCAGGGAGGGTAAATCCTGCTCTGATCCCTCAGCCTGTCAGGAGGCTTCCATTGTTACACTGATGCCAAATTGCAATGCAACAAAGCTTGATTTGATTACTAGATACTAATAATTAAGTACCAACTACAAATACAGGTTCAGGTACTATGTAAAAATATTTCACTGTATTAATACATTTAATGAATAACTAATTAGATAAAAGACCAACTCCAGACAAACTTTTTTGGGTAAGACTTAAAATTTTGGGGGAAGACTTTAAATTTTCTCTCTGTGATTTGGTTGGAGAGATTTTCCTTCACTTCCCATCCCTATAAGGCCCACCCAAGAAATGAGGGGTGCTGTAGACGCAAGGACAGGAAAGCCCAGGCAGCGATATATAAACATGGTATGGTAATCCCCAAAGACGCTGCAGCTGAAGCGGATCCCGACAATTGTGCCGGG
>NW_017318921.1:0-466 GCF_000935625.1 Nanorana parkeri
GGCCAGCTGGAAGCACTTTTGTAGGTCCGTATGCCGTACGTTCTTGGCAGCGAAAGGGTTAATGCTACTCACTTGATGCAGGATTTGAACCGGGGACATAGGTGTTGTGGGGCAGATGTTCTAAATGCTCAGCCACTGGGCTTCCCTTTGCTGATGGTTGTTGCACATCCCTATTGAATCCTCGGCAATTTAACACGCCATGCGCGCGCGTTGGTAGTATTTATCAAGCATCTGCATAACCAACATGGAATGCCACTCCTGCATACGCTTCCGCGCCAAGCGTATACGCGCACGTTCGCGCACAGTCGTCGTGTTTTTGCATGGCGTGTTTGTGGCGTGTTTATGAGGTTAGTAAATCAACCCCCGTGGCTCATTGAGTACCAGGAATAAATGAGTGGCTGATTTACCCCCAATAGAAATAAGGAAAGAACACATCATCATTCACCTTTTCAATCCCGGCTAGGAA
>NW_017318922.1:0-466 GCF_000935625.1 Nanorana parkeri
TTTAGTGTGGATGGAGAAGTCCTCCTTGCCGGGCTGTTGTATTCAGCCCATACCAGCCATTGTCGGAATACTTGAACAGTGTCTTCTGCTGATTTTACCTTCAGTCATTGTTGGGCCAACAATTTGCAGCCCGGCTTCAACAGACGTTGATAGCGATCATTTTTTGTCAAGCTGGCAGGGCCACCCGCGGATTCGCAGGAAATTCTGTATGGCCAGCTTAACTTGTATTTCCACTTTTGCCGACAAATTGGGATAACCCCTACCGTATTTGCCGGCGTATAAGACGGGTTTTGAGACCTGAAAACATCTTATAAGCCGGGTATGGATGTGATATACTGTATGTGGCTTCGGCTACATACAGTACCGCTCTGAGCCAATCACGGCAGACTGCAAAAGCCTGCCGTGATCGGCTCAGCACGGTATAGTGTATGTAGCCGAAGCTACCGTAAATACAGTATTACCGCAC
>NW_017318923.1:0-466 GCF_000935625.1 Nanorana parkeri
GTGATTTCTGGATCTTTGTTTTACGGGGGAGTGTATAGTGTACTTTGCATTCCTGGGATGGAGGTTTAGACACACAGAGAGAGGACTTGGTATTCGGGGTAGGTAGAGCCTTAACCACGGAACTTTGCCTCTCCTGTTTCTGTGTTGCGTTCTCAACGTTAGAGCGGGTTAGGTTGAGTGGGTGCCCAATTTGCTCCCTCAATGGGGCCCGTTAAAGTTTCCCCCTTGCTTGGAATATGGCACCTTCTGGGACCCATCAGTGGTCCTCGGGACCAAGCTTGATGGACGTCCCTTCGCTGGGCAGTAGGCTTGAAAGTGACCCAATTTCCCACATCGATAACACTCTCTTCCAGTCACACTAGGAATTCTCCTGTTGGGCATGAAGTCGGTCGCTAGAGGGGGAGCGTTGGCTCCTTTATGGTCTAATATAGCTCACGTTGAGTTTGAGCTAACTGAGCGAGGTCTT
>NW_017318924.1:0-466 GCF_000935625.1 Nanorana parkeri
ACGGTAGCGCGACCTTCTCCGTCGGGCTCCATAAAAAAAAAGCAAAATCCGCCGAAAAAAGGGTCATATAGAAGCGACTTTCGACCGCGACAGTTAAGTGCTCATTTTAGGTCTAGGGGAGTCAGATAAACTCGCCTGATTCTCAGTCCCTGCATTAGACGTGACGAGGTCAGCGGTCCTTAGACCACCGGAGCCCGGGGGGAGAAGAGGCTGCAGGGACTGGTCCAGCAGTCTGGTGGGACAGGGGATCAGGTGAGTATTTCCGCTTTATTTGACTCCCCTAGACCAAGTGAGCACTTAACCCTTGCAGTGCAGGGGTATCCCCACGCCAAGGGTACGTTTTTAAAAGTCCTGAAGTGATTTAAAAAAACGTGTGTTTTTCATTCTGTATTGCAGTCTTCCCCAGCATATTGATTGCGTCGGCCGCCAGCGAGTTATCAATCGAGGTGATCCCTCCCAAACCTCA
>NW_017318925.1:0-466 GCF_000935625.1 Nanorana parkeri
CCCCCCCGAGAGTCTGTACAGCCCCCCGAGAGTCGCACAGCCACCCACAGACAGCCCCCCTGAGAGCCGAACAGCACCCCTAAGAGGTGCACAGTCCCTCTGAGAGCTGTACAGCCCCCCTAAGAGCAACACAGCCCCCTTTGAGAGCCATACAGTCCCCCTGAAAGCCCCACAGCCCCCCTAAGTGCCACACAGCCCCCTGAGAGCTGCACAGCCCTCCTTGAGAGCCACACAGCCCTCCCTTGAGAGCCGCACAGCCCCCCTGAGAGCCACACAGGCCCCCTGAGAGTCTGTACAGCCCCCTGAGAGCCATAGAGCCCCCCTAAGAGCCACACAGTCCCCCCGAGAGCCATACAGCCGTCCCTTGGGAGCCGCACAGCACCCCTAAGAGCTGCACAGTCCCTCTGAAAGCCGTACAGTCCCTCTGAGAGCTGTACAGCCCCCCTAAGAGCTGCAAAGCCCCCCT
>NW_017318926.1:0-465 GCF_000935625.1 Nanorana parkeri
AAAGGAAAATTCCCTTGCAAAGTGAACAGCTTATTTGCCTTCAGCTAATCAACCCCATTATCTCAGCCTAGGCGCAGTCACTGAACGGAGCACAAGATTATTTTTTAATTGACAAAAAGATCGAGCTTTACTGAAAAATGCCGTTGCCGTACATTGTAACATGCCAGAAAATTATGCAGGCAAACTTTTTAAGTTTTTAAAAGGTCACCTTAAGTAGCTAAGTTTCCATTACTATTCAGAAGGCAACATTGCTTTTTGAGTCACTGATTAATTATGATCATAGTGAGATAGTTGTACTGTTCCTTAGCATTTCTTCTATTGTACATTGGATCACATTTTTATACATGAGGAATCTAGAGAAAGAGCCTCGGTAGAGCATGAAAATCATAAATGCATGAAAATTTCCAAGCTTCAGATGAGACGACAGATGGCTCACATTGTGATGATTAGTGCTGGCAGGAAAAG
>NW_017318927.1:0-465 GCF_000935625.1 Nanorana parkeri
TGCTAAGTGAACAGTCTTTTTTTCTTTAGTAAATCAAACCCCAAGTGTTGCCTTCACTTTGATCTATAGGAGCTTAACAGTAAGGCAGCTTTGACTCCATGACCAACGGGCTTTTTGCTTACACCAGAGGTATTACTTTTGTTTGGTTTAGTGAATGTGTTTGGTTCTTAGTTACCTTTACAATTATCTGCTTGATAAGTTGAATACGATAGTCAACAATACATTTTATTGCTATAACTTTTATCAAATAACTTATCTGCATGCTGTTGAATAAAAACTTGTAGCTACTTCATATCATCATGGCATCTACTGAGTCATAACTTAATGATTTCACATTGGTGACATACATAGAGAAACAAAAACAGCAAACTTGGGAACAGGAAAGAAAAAAAATTAGACTAAAGAGGATAAAGAGAAAAATGCCAATAAAACTCCCAATGTTACCTTGCATCAATCTCATATCCT
>NW_017318928.1:0-465 GCF_000935625.1 Nanorana parkeri
CCCCCCCTATTCTTAGGTAGAATCAGTAGGCGGTATGCAATCCTCGGCTTCCGTCGTGCCCAGATAAAGGACACAAACAGCCTCCGCATGCGGGTGAAAAAAATGGGGGGTAGGCGTATCGGCAATGTCTGGAGTAGATACAGGATCCTCGGGAGAGTAGTCATTTTAAGAGCAGCACATCTACCGAACCAAGTGAGAGTCAGTTCTTGCCACCTGGCCAGATCCTGTTTTACCGTCCCTAATAATGGGATGAAGTTTTCCTGGTACACTCTGTCAGGGTCCGCTGTGATCCGCACCCCAAGATACTTAAGAGACGTTGGGGCCCACCGAAACTGAAATGAGGCTCTCACCTGCTCCAGTACCCGAGTAGGGAGGGAGATGTTTAGAGCCTCAGACTTCGCCGGATTAATCAAAAAGTTTGAAAGATCGCCATATATGTCAAAGGCCCGAAGGAGGCTGTACAGG
>NW_017318928.1:1954-2238 GCF_000935625.1 Nanorana parkeri
TCACCCCCTAGGATCAAAGTGCCCTCTGAGAACTCGAGCAGGGTGGCCACCACCTGGCGCAGAAATGTCAGTTGGTCCGAGTTGGGCAGGTACACGTTGGCCAAAGTAAATAACGTCTCCCCCATCCTACCCTTTGTTAAGATAAACCTCCCTTCCGGGTCTTGTCTGAGGTCTATCAGTTCCCACGGCACCGATCTAGCAATGAGTATACTAACCCCCTTCGATTTGGAGATCGGTGAGGACGAATGATAGGCAACCGGGAAATCTCTATTATGTAGTCGGGG
>NW_017318929.1:0-465 GCF_000935625.1 Nanorana parkeri
TCAGTCATCAGGTTTGGGAGTGAGATCGTGGGGTTGGTTAGTATAAATAACAAATCGTCAGCATACCCTGCTATTTTGTGGGTGTCCCGTGAGTAAACCTGTAATGTCCGGGTTGCTTCGAATTCTGCAGAGGAGAGGTTCCAGTGAGAGAATAAAAAGCAATGGGGAGAGTGGGCATCCCTGTCTAGTGCCGTTCGAAAGGGAGAAGTGGTCGGAATACGTCCCATTGATCCGCACTCGGGCCGAGGGTATGGAGTATATGGATTCCACCCACCGGCACAAGTTGTTGCCAAAGCCCATAGCCCGAAGTGTAGCCAGTAGGAATGACCAGTTCACCCGGTCGAACGGCTTTTCTGCGTCAGTGGACAAGAGTATAGTGGGAATACGTTTCTCCGTGGCTAAGTGAATCGCGTTAAGTATTCTGACCGTGTTATCCTTGGCCTCTCGGCCGGGTAGGAAGCCGAC
>NW_017318930.1:0-465 GCF_000935625.1 Nanorana parkeri
CTGTGACAGTCTCATTGTCACAGGTCGGCCTAGAACTATGAAATCACTCATGTCATAGTTCTCCTTTAAGCTAATACTTATGTTTATATCACCCTTAGGGCTTTGCTGTTTTACTAAACTATGTAAATACATTTGTAATCCAGCACATTATTATTCTGAGTTGCCCCACTCAAGCGGCGGCCATATTGAGCGGGGCACGTGAGATTAACCACTTGCCGTCCGCCCATTGTAAAATTGACGGCAATGGCGGGTTGCCTTCTCCAGACGGCATTTTTTTTTCTGCTCGCGCGCGCCCCCTAGCGGGCACGCACGGGCAGAAAAGACCCGATCAATGCAAACACCCGTTACCGGGTGTTTCACATATAGACGATCGGCGG
The DNA here is from genome assembly GCF_000935625.1 of Nanorana parkeri. Taxonomy (NCBI): domain Eukaryota; kingdom Metazoa; phylum Chordata; class Amphibia; order Anura; family Dicroglossidae; genus Nanorana; species Nanorana parkeri. The sequence continues at coordinate 378 of NW_017318930.1, forward strand.
CTCCATAGCCCACCAATCGTCTATATGTGCTCGTTTTTTCGGCGTGTTAAAATGTTTAACTCCCCCACGTTTACGCACCTATAAACGT
>NW_017318931.1:0-465 GCF_000935625.1 Nanorana parkeri
GCGGAAAGTGGCTTATGGTATGAACTGTTCCTGCATTGCTTGATAACACACATTGGGGGGAAATCATCAAAGCACTTGCGAGTGTTTGAACTTGCACGGAATATATTTGCACCAGATTCATGACGCTAGTGTCATGTTGTTGATAAATGAGGTTTAATAGAGTCCAGGAAAGTACACTAGTAACTTCAGGCACAAAGCGTAACTGGCGCATCTTGAAGAAGTGGGCATGGGGACTTAAGTTGTGGGTGTTTTGTTAGGTGACGCTACAGTTTCAGACAGCCCAGAACAAGTGCAGATGAAAACACGTGCATAAAAGCAGCTATATACATGCAGTTATACAAGTAGTGCAGGCTGGGAAGAAAACAGGGACGCATATTACAAGACAGATGTTCACATTCACATAAATTATAAATTTTAATCGTCAAGTACAGGGCTCAAAATTTCAAGTCCTGAGCTACTAGCCAG
>NW_017318932.1:0-465 GCF_000935625.1 Nanorana parkeri
GCTTGAAGCATTTTTTCTGACCGGAACAGAACACTAATGCGTCTGGAAGGGCGTGGCTGCGGTGCCATTGAGTTCAATGCGCCACCACACCCCCTCCCGCCCCAACACAAAGTGAGCCAGCCGCAATGCGATCTAGTGCGTTCCGGCCCCAATCATGCCGGAATGCACTGTGGCTGGTGTGAGCTAACCCTTAGGTTTCTAGTGCAGTGTAAAAATAGTTTAGTTTAATTTGGGTGTAATATATAGTGAAGGGTAATATTCTTCTGAAATCACTCCTCTGAGAACTTTAGATAGCCATGTTGTACTGTCTCACTGGTGGCCACTTGTCTCCCTTCCCCCTCTATTGTTTACACACTCCTTCCCCTGTACCTTTTTGTAACCTGTACTGCAGACTGACCAAAGCTGCACCCTGCTTGCCCCTGTTTTCAGTGCCCTGGTGCTGAAACTAGTCCTCTAAGTCTCTGT
>NW_017318933.1:0-465 GCF_000935625.1 Nanorana parkeri
ACCCTAGCAACCAATGACGCTGTGCACCCACTTGCACCCTATCAACCAATTATGTGCTTGTTGCTAGGACACAGGCGGCCCCCGGGTGTGGTTGGATTTCTGGTTGGGTGTGGCCAACATCCAAGTGATCTGCAGCCAGGCCATTCGTCGCATCACTAGACAGGATATTATTCAAATTGAAGCTGTAGGTTTAAAATGATCACAAACAACGTTGAAATGACACGGACGGACATGTTGGATCTTCCGCGAGATTCGGGTTCCGGCTATGACGTGTAAAACGAGAAAAATTGGGCTTTTATGGCGTCCCAAAGGGCTTTCACCTGAAACTCATAAACGCCCTCACCGGTAGCTCGGTGAACCCCCGACCCGCCTGCGAGCAAAATGTCAGCAATTCCTGATCTGAGATAAATGACATTCATTTACAGACCGCTTCTCGCCATTCGCCGACACCAACGCCCTGTGTCA
>NW_017318934.1:0-465 GCF_000935625.1 Nanorana parkeri
TGACATATAACATATAACATAGAATACATGACAATCAAAGGGTTAAACAAGCTCACAACTGAAACAACACTCATGAGCATATTTTAATCACAACATGTGTCCCTTCTACTTAAGGTTAAAGTAGTTTTGTGTCAGTAAGGTGGCCTGATCATTCTACAAACTAATAAAATGGGCCCCAGCTTTCTTACTCTTGCCACCACCACTACTAGTAAGTATCTGAATTTAAATCGTATTTGCTTCTAGCAGTCTTTTGTACAGTCTATACACCAGAATACAGAGAGGGAGCGGGAGAGAGGGAAGCATTACAACAAGCCAATCAGCTGTACAGCAGTGCTGCCAGGCAGCCTGTGTAAATATTAGCAATCTGTGTTGCTGGAGTAATGTACCTGCCACAGACCCCCAGCTGGGATTGGTCTTGGGGGTGTACAGGAGCAGTCTCACCTGCAAATGATTTGTATTTTTGTC
>NW_017318935.1:0-465 GCF_000935625.1 Nanorana parkeri
ATTGATTTTTGTTTACAATGTTGTCATTTTAATAAGTTATTTCTCACACACAGCATTGGCAAACATGCATTGAATTACAGCCTAGAACATATGATGCTACTTTTCTGAGTATGGGGATACCACATGCGTGAGACTTTTTCACAGCTAGCTGTATAGAGGGGCACACAATCCAAGCACCTTCAGGTTTTAATGACTGTCATCACCCTTAACCTCTTAAATGTGACCTTAGGACCACAATACCTACAGTAGCACAATATTATTGACTGGGACATCAAGATAATGAATTTCATTACAATAGCTACTATAACATGGCGATCATAAAAGTGGCTGTGACGTTACAATCTAATTTGTGACATTGCTAAATAATATGACATCATATTATTCCTGTTATATCGCAATGGCAACTATGGCATCAGAATAATGACTGAGGTAGCACATTCTTGACTGTGACTGCATAAACAAGCT
>NW_017318936.1:0-465 GCF_000935625.1 Nanorana parkeri
ACAAATTCAGGTCAGTTAATCTGTCCTCATAGCTGAGCTCCACCATGCTTCTTATCAGTTTAGTTGCCCTTCTCTGGGGGGGGCTTCAGCTGTCATTGCGATGTGCAGGGCTCGCTGTGTGTTCACGGAGGTTGGACTACCTCCTGGCGAACCAGCACCTAAATCATTCTTTGCTATAAATATGCTCCAAGATGGAGGTCCTAACTCTAAAGAGAGGCCTTGACAAGGCAGTGCAGCTTCCACAAGTTTTGCAAACGTTGTGCAACAAAATCCTTTGTTTTTAACTTAGTAGTTAGACAGCATACTTGTTTTTGCAGGCTGCCTGTGAGTGTGCTGCGAATGTTTGTTTTAATAATTGAGGATTGTCCCCACTATGTCCCACCACAGCTGGAGAGGCGAGGTTGCCTAGCCCCTGGTCTAGCCTGTATTGTGATCCGGGTACCCTTCTCAGCTGCACCCCTGGAC
>NW_017318937.1:0-465 GCF_000935625.1 Nanorana parkeri
GGAAAAGAGGCTGCGGAGATAGATCTAGCAGCCAGGCAGGACCAAGGATGGAGTGAGTATTTATTCTATATTTTTGCTCACTGGACAAAACAAGCAGTTAACCCTTGCAGTGCAAAGGTTAACTTTTCAAAATCCTGGAGTTGTGCTTTAATGTCTCACTATGTTCTTAACTGAGTTGTTACCTTGGTGTTTCTCACAAGTTCCTTAACAGTTATCAGACAAAAAGAACAGATTATGATGACCAAATTCTTCTCTCTTCACACTTATCTAATAGCTGATTTATTTTCTGGGCTTCCTTGTAAATTGCTTGATGATCCCCTTGATCTATCCCTATATTGTCCCGATCTGTTTCATTAGCATTTGCTCTTTGATATTTATTTTACTACAATAATATATATATATGTGTGTGTGTGTGTGTGTGCGCGCGCGTGTATATGTGTGTGTGCGCGTGTATATGTGTGTGTG
>NW_017318938.1:0-465 GCF_000935625.1 Nanorana parkeri
ACACATCCCTCGGAGAAACGTTACTCTTTCTTCTCACCGGTGCATGAAACGCATACTAGACTGGACTACTTTTTTGTTAATATGCCAGTAGTAAGAAACATGATAGATGCAGAGGTGGGAGTTATTTCCTGGTCGGATCATGCTCCTATAGAACTGTATCTTCAAATCGATCCCCATCGCATAAAACAATGTCATTGGAGGCTTAATGAGGGTATCCTCAAGGAGGAATTAACCCGAATGACAGTGGAGGATGAGCTTAGGTCATATTTTACTCTCAACGTAGGATCTGTATCATCTCACTCTATATTGTGGGATGCCCATAAAGCCACCATCAGAGGGCGATGTATCGCCTTAGCATCCAGGCTCAAAAGGATCGATTATTCAAGATAAACCAGTTGAAACAATCCATAATTACAGAGGAAAGAAACCTAGTTCTCAGACAGGCCAGATCCACCCTGCGTACAC
>NW_017318939.1:0-465 GCF_000935625.1 Nanorana parkeri
AAACTTACCAAAACTCGACTGGGCTCATTTTTAACAATAGTTATTTTGTGATCATAGACGTCCACCATAACTTTCTGCACCCAAGATACTCTAGGATTCCCATTACGGTGCTCATTCTTTGCTTCAATGTTAAAATATGGCAGGGAGGTATAATTGCTGCAAAGCTTGGAAAGCGTGTAAGTGCATATTCCCATGAAGTGGTGTGTATTCTTATCAAAGGTGTTGTAGTGAGGATCCCCATGGATTACACAGTTGCCAAATGTGAGTTCATAGCAGCCAGGCTCTCCATTGTTTATGCCACAATATGTTCCAGGTGGACAAGAGTCAGGTTTGCATACTAAACTGCTCCCAGCTGAAAGACACTTGCATTCAGTGGAGCAGGAATCATCAGTCCAAAACTCAGAACCCACATTATGATGTTTATCATCTTCCCAACATCCACACTGACTACTTGGCACACACTTC
>NW_017318940.1:0-465 GCF_000935625.1 Nanorana parkeri
ATTAAGAGCATCACGGGCCTGGTGCTGAGGATTTCGGTGGGGCTCTGCCTCCTGTTTGGGCTGTAATTTGTAGTCAGGCATATTAGAGGGCAGCTGGCTGGAGCCTCTTGGGCCCTAGTGTGGAGTGAGCGGCCCTCTAATTTGCCTGAATAGAGGGCCGCCTCTGCCAGTCACCAACGGATACCGAGGCTATCTGGATGGGCCAGGCCTATTTGCAGGGGCGGGCCTGAAGCAACAGCTCCACCCGCCCCTATGTTAATCTAGCCCTGCCTTAAAGTAGTACTAAAGACAGTTTTTTGCCGTAATGCATTCTCTGCATTAAAGCAAAAAACACCCTGCACTTTCCTAACACCCTCGCCCCCCTCACATTTACCTGCAGCCACGACCAGGAAGATACTCGGGATTCCCCAAACTTCCTGGTTGAGGGGAGGGTACTGAGGGCAGAGAAGCCATAGGCTCCTTCTG
>NW_017318941.1:0-465 GCF_000935625.1 Nanorana parkeri
ACCTGCAGACTGAACCCGTCTACCTCAGTAGACTCATAGGCCGCCAGCCCAGTCATGACGAAGAAAGAAGATTTACAGACACAGTGCTCGCCGCTCTGTATGATCATGCTTCCTCTCAGCGGGAAGAATATCATCTCCTGAATCTCATGAAAGACGCTCTTCGTGCAGAAATACAGAAGAAATGTGACGACAACATACCAGATGGAGAGTTGACGATCCTGAAAACCATCACTCGATTATATGGGAAGGACACAGACTACAGGTCAGTGGTCAAGACGCTCAAACCAGTGATCAGGAACATACTGAGGCAAACTTCATTGTTGATTCCCCATTATGAGGAACTAACCAACGTGATATACAGACTAATACAAGAACAGAAAATACTTCATAGGTGGCACAGTAATGAAAACACTCTATTCGTCAGGACAGACCAAGTTGTGGAGTCCATCCTCTCATCTGCGCACC
>NW_017318942.1:0-465 GCF_000935625.1 Nanorana parkeri
GAAAAGCCCTGACCCCATAGTTCTCCTTTAAAGTGGAACTAATTATACTCACCGACCCCTCCAGTGACGCATTAACCACAAGTCCATAGCTGATGCCGATGTCTTCGGCCATATTGGAATGATGCAACTCCATATGCAACTTATTGTAGCCATTCTACACCGGTGGGCAACCTCAGCACACTACCTATCGTAGAACTACAAGTCCCACAAGACATTGCAAGACTGACAGCCACAGACATGACGGGATTTGTAGTTTTGCTGCAGCGGGAGCACCAAGGTTGCTCACCAGTATACTTAAAGTGGAACTATACCCCCCAACCCCTGCAGCGATGCGTCAGCTGCGAGTCCATCACTGATGCCTTCGCCCAATCGTCTTCTAGATACAGGTTCTTCAGCCGCCTTGATTGGCCACGCCGGAACGATGCAACTCCCGTGCATGTGTGAATTATTGTACACAGTCTGGAC
>NW_017318943.1:0-465 GCF_000935625.1 Nanorana parkeri
CAGCACTCAATGAATGGGAAGCTCTCATTACAGAGGCTTCCGATTCAAATATTTACTATCAGGAGTTTCTGAATGGGGAGGAGCCTCTGTACTGAGTGCTTCTCCCTATTGAGGAAATCTTGAATGAACGGGCTGTGATGTAAATCACAGCCTGTTCATTCATAACTGGGGACACATAGTACTATGTGTCCCCAGTTATTTACAAACACTGGAGTGATCAGACGATCGCTCCACCTTCTCACACGGAGGATCTGTAAATATCAATGATATTTACTGATCCCCGCTCTGCCACGCACAGAGCCGCTGTCATCCTGAAACTGACAGGATGACAACAGCTCTGATCTCCTCCCCGCTCGGCCATCCTGACAGCTGCGGGCGCGGCTTCTCTACCCCTCACCTCTCAGCCATCCTGACAGCAGGCAGCGCTGTCATATCGAATGGCCAGCGGTGAGGGGGAGAGAAGCC
>NW_017318944.1:0-465 GCF_000935625.1 Nanorana parkeri
TGAGAATCTCACAAACAGTCACTTTAAGATCAGCTGCGGAACTTGATTCCGGTATACCCTGTTGTTTCGTCGGCCGCGGTTATCTTGATCATCTGTGGAGAGCAGGACTTGATACATCTGTTGTTGGTGACCTGTCTGTGCACGTTCCAGCAGAGCGACTCTCTCCGAAAGATCGGAATGGGATTGTTCAACCACCGTAAGCTTAGATGTAAAGGTTGTGAGTTCCTGTCGGATTTCAGCGACGTCTTGTTTGTATACGGATTCAATACGTGCCGTGAATGCTTCAAAGTCTGCTTTGGTAGGGATGAGCGCTGCAATGTCAGCCTTTGTCGGTAGGGCTTGAAGCAAGGATCTGAGATCCGTGTCTACACGGGGCTCCGACCCTGAGCATAACTCGTTCCATTGGGATTCCCCTGTAGGCTTAGGTGACGCAGAGCGCCATGAGCCTAGTGAGCTGTCCTCGCC
>NW_017318945.1:0-465 GCF_000935625.1 Nanorana parkeri
TATCCCTTCTCTACACCCGGCACAGCCGGACTTATCCCTTCTCTACACCTGGGACAGCCAGACTTATCCCTTCTCTACACCCGGCCCTGCCGGACTTATCCCTTCCCTACACCCGGCACAGCCAGACTTATCCCTTCCCTACACCCGGCCCTGCCGGACTTATCCCTTCCCTACACCCGGCACAGCCAGAAGCCAGACTTATTCCTTCTCTACACCCGGCCCTGCCGGACTTATCCCTTCCCTACACCCGGCACAGCCAGACTTATATCTTCCCTACACCCGGCCCTGCCCGACTTATCCCTTCCCTACACCCGGCACAGCCAGGCTTATCCCTTCTCTACACCCGGCACAGCCAGACTTATCCCTTCCCTACACCCGGCACAGCCGGACTTATCCCTTCCCTACACCCGGCCCTGCCGGACTAATCCCTTCCCTACACCCGGCACAGCCAGACTTATCCCTTCC
>NW_017318946.1:0-465 GCF_000935625.1 Nanorana parkeri
ATTGAACCTTTAGCTGCCATAATTAGACAGTCTCCAAATATGAAAGGTTTTAAGAGCGGTATGGAAGAAGATAAACTTGCACTATATGCTGATGACATCCTGCTTTTCCTGGCAGATACTCCATCTTCCTTGCGTAGTGTTATGGTACATCTGTCGGATTTTTTTTTAGTAAACTGGGATAAATCCAACTTGCTTCCTATAGACCCTTTACCAAACCCATTGGCATTGGATTTGTCTTGTATTCCTATATGCTCCCGAATTATCTATTGGTGTATGCAGATGACTCTGCAACTTGCAGACTATGCCACGCTTAATCTATTGCCATTATTGCATATATTTAGATCTCAAAAAGATGCCTGGCTCAAATTACCACTTTCAGTGGCTGGTAGAGTCAATCTTATCAAAATGATCTGGATGCCACAATAGTTACACACTGAGTGGCCAGATTATTATGACCACCTGACG
>NW_017318947.1:0-465 GCF_000935625.1 Nanorana parkeri
GGCCCACGCAGCACAGCACACCCGGGCTCTACATGTAAGGAGGGCGGCGTTACAGAGCGGCCCCGCACCTTCATCTTGGAGGGTCCAATCCAACTGCTCTACACTGTCCAATCACCTGCAGGGGGCAGTATAACCCACAATGACCATCCTGTGTCCTGTCCAGCCAATCATTGTACACTCTTCTCTCCATGACCTCTGACCTCCTGTACATTGCAGCATGTAGGGTCACCCGGAGCCGTCTCGGCTGGGTCGGCACGGACGCTCTGCGCGTTCAGAATATAAAACTTCTGCAGATTTGGGTCTTATGATCATTAATATCAAAACTTCCCGGAAATGACCCGTCACATGGAAAAGAGACAGCCGGGGGTATGCGGCGACCCCAAGATAGAGAGACACTTACCGGGAGCGGTCACAAGGTGGCGTCACCTCTTCTGGGCCAGGCTGCCTCTCTGGAGGTCTCTCTCT
>NW_017318948.1:0-465 GCF_000935625.1 Nanorana parkeri
TGATTGGTAAGGTCTGCTGCAGACCTCACTAATCAATCCGATTGCCAGCACAGAAGCAGCTCTGCGGTCTGCATCCGACAGAATATGGAGAGAAAGGTTTGTTGCACTCCTTACCGGATAATCCCATGAGGAAGGGTGCTTGGAATGACTGCGGTTGGCGCCGCCAGTTGCTGATAATAAAGAGATGTCACCAGCACACCAGACTCCTTCAAGGATAGTCAATCGTGAATTTTATTAAAACTTATGTCAAATACACAAGCGCTTTCGGGACCGCACAGGATCCCTTCATCAGGCAGATCAGGGAGCAGGGTCACTGGTCTGCCTGCTGAAGGGATCCTGTGTGGTCCCAAAAGCGCTTCTGCATCCAGAGATGCGCACCGTGTAGCTGGTCCCGCAAGTCAGGTACGCGGTCCGTGATCGCGTACCTGACTTGTGAGCAGGTTGCAGCCCACATAGTATCGGCTC
>NW_017318949.1:0-465 GCF_000935625.1 Nanorana parkeri
CAGGCCCGTCCCCCTCCTCAGGAAGGCCCATGTACAGGCCCTCTCAATGATTCAGAGGAGGATAGGGAGGAATTGCTGCGGTCACATGACACCAAAATTCAGCTCTTTAGCATGAACTCGACTCGCCATGATTGGAGGAAGAACCTTCATCCTATAGAACATTTATGGGAGGAGCCAAAACTTCGAGATGCCGAGCGACAGCCAATAAACCTGAAGGACCAAAATCCCTCCTGAGATGTGTGCAACCCTGGCAACCAACCCCAGGAAACGTCTCCCCTCTGTGCTCCCCCAGGAAACGTCTCCCCTCTGTGCTCCCCAACAAGGGTTCCCCCAGGAAACGTCTCACCTCTGTGCCCCCCAACAAGGGTTCCCCCAGGAAACGTCTCACCTCTGTGCTCCCCAACAAGTGTTCCTCCAGGAAACGTCACCTCTGTGCCCCCCAACAAGGGTTCCCCCAGGAAACGT
>NW_017318950.1:0-465 GCF_000935625.1 Nanorana parkeri
TATACTGGAAGAAGGAGCATAGATTTGTGCAGGAGTAATAAGTGATCTCTACTAGCCTCATGTAACATGTCCCCAGTCCCGTACTGACCTCTGCAGCATGTCTCCAGTCACCAAATAAACCTGTAGCATGCCCGCAGCCTCTGGCCGTCATTTCCCCAAGGAGGACAGTGATTGTCAACTTATGAGGTATAGTGGGCCTGAAAGCATCAAAGGGCCTGTAATGCTGCAGAAGACTGTCAGAGACTGCACATGTACTAGAACAGCCTTTCTCAACTGCCGCCTGGCATTGCCAGGAGTGCCTTCATATGATGATGTGAAGGAGGTCCTGATGTGAAAAATGCAGGCTTCTGATGTGAAGAGGCTCCTGATGTGAAAAGGGGGGACTGATGTGAAAGGGGGTTTCTGATGCGAAAGGGGCTCCTGATGTGAAAAGGAGGGACTCTGATATGAAAGTGGGGCTCCTGA
>NW_017318951.1:0-465 GCF_000935625.1 Nanorana parkeri
ACTATGTGGCAGATGAGGTTTAATGTCGATAAATGCAAAGAGCAAACATAGGCAAATGGGTTATACAATTATGGGTATGCCGCTAGGGAAGTCGGAAATGGAGAAAGATTTGGGGGTCATTTTAGACCATAAACTGAATAATAGATTACAGTGCCAGGTTGCTGTAAGCAAAGCAAGCAGAATCCTGTCCTGCATCAAGAAGGTAATGTTTTGCAGGGATAATTCTATAATTTTGCCACTTTACACCGGTGCAGTTTTGGGCACCGGTACACAGAAAGGATGTCCTTGAACTGGAGAAAGTCCAGCGTGGGCGACCAAACTCATCAAGGGGAAGGAGGACCAGAACTATGAGACAAGGCTACTAAATTTAAACATGTTTACGTTGGAAGTAAGGAGATTAAGGGGGGACATGTTTTTCATGTATAAAATGTTCAATAGTCATAGCAACATTAGCAACAAACTCTT
>NW_017318952.1:0-465 GCF_000935625.1 Nanorana parkeri
AGGGATACTTGCGTTTGGGAGCTTCTGGTCTGTAACCAAGCCGCAGGTCCTTGTGATGGTCTAGGGGGATTCCTTCCCAGGCAGGGTAGATTGAAGCAGAGATGGTCCAGGGGGAGTCCTTCCCAGGCAGGGTAGATAGAGGCAGAGGTGCAGATTGTAGTGTTCAGCGTCAATGAGGCAGCAGGCGTTCTGACTTCAATAGTTGAACGCCATACTGCCTCAGCTGGGGCTTTAAATAGCCCAGGAGTGAGGGAGGAGTTGATTGCCGTGACGACCGGCTTCCGCGTTCCACCGTGGAACGCAGGCCGCTCGCACCGCAATCCGGAAGTCGAGCGGCTTCCGCGTTCCACCGTGGAACGCAATTTGGCCGTCCCTGCATGTGGGGAGACCCGAGCGGTCTGAACACTCGGGACTCGTTACAGTACCCCCCCCTAAGGGAACACCTCCTGGGGTTCCCAGCAGGAG
>NW_017318953.1:0-464 GCF_000935625.1 Nanorana parkeri
CATCAGAGCGTTAGCAATAAAGTTTGTGCAACTGGTGGTTGTTTAGAGCAAAATGTACTGCCACGGGCTTGTTTGGGTCAATATCTTTGGCCTGCCATTTTAACTCAATTGCAAGTTTATTGTCATTCCCGTGTCTCTGAAATCGTTTTCTAAATTGATTAATCGTTTTGCCAACATACATAAGAGAGCAGGGGCATTTGAGAATGCACACGCAAAAAATTAGTAGTACAGCTGAGATAACCATGAATGTTGTATTTCATACCATTACGAGGGTGAAAAAATGATTCTCCACTAATTAGTGAGTTACAGATGTTACAGTTAAAACATCTGTAGCGTCTGGTTCTATAGGAGAACCTATGTTTGGGGGTATTGTATTTGTCGCGTGCGTCAGCGCACACCAGATAATCACGAATGGATTTATTTTTACATAGTATTTACATAGTATTTGAGGTTGAATAAAGACA
>NW_017318954.1:0-464 GCF_000935625.1 Nanorana parkeri
CGCCAGTCAAACGAACAAAATGATGAGGGGATGTGATCCCCGCTGTAGCCACACACAAACGCCGATTGAAAATCCTCCCCATTGTCATGATGCGGCAGGCGAAGTTCAATTTACCCAAGAGAGATTGAAGCAGGCGAAGACGCACCTTCCGCGCCCTACGAACCGCACCCACCTCCTGTTGGAGATCCACAAGCACTGTGGCAAGCGGCATTCCATGGGCTGCATTCCATGGCCTGCGTATCAATGATGATACCCAAAAACTGCAACTCGGTCACAGGCCCCTCAGTTTTGTCATGCGCCAGCGGAATACCCAACTCCCGGGCCACCAGTTCCAACGTCCTCAACAACACCGAACAGCGGGGGGAACCCGGCGGGCCAACGCACAACAAATCGTCCAAGTAGTGGATGATGGATGTAAAATATTTAGATTCAAATTTGATTTGGCTTAAAGGGAATTATAGAAT
>NW_017318955.1:0-464 GCF_000935625.1 Nanorana parkeri
CAACAGTTTGCACAGCGCTTTACAATATAAGGAAGACATAAAGATCGCAAAACAATTCAAGACCAGATGGTAAGGAGGGCCCTGCCCCAGAGGGCATACGATCTATCAATTCTTTTTTTTCTCATTAATCTATACTCCGTTCCCCATAATGACAAATTAAAGACAGAATTTTTTAAATGTTTGCAAATTTATGAAAAAAGAAAAACTGAAATACCACATTGGCATAGGTATTCAGACCCTTTCCAACACCACTTGAAATGTAGCTTTGGTGCCTCCCATTTTTCTTGATCATTGTGGAGATGTTTCTGCGCATCGGAGTTCTCCTGTGGTAAATTAAGTTGATTGGAAACAGGAGCACCTCTGTGCAAAACACATGAAAGCCCGCTTGGCGTTTACAAAAAAGCACACAAAAAGGACTCTGACTGTGAGAAACAAGATTCTCTGGTCTGATGAAACCAAGATTG